>NW_019385851.1:0-42781 GCF_000671375.1 Centruroides sculpturatus | reverse complement strand
TATATAAAAGTAAAAAAAAAAAATGAGAATGAAGCAAGGTGATTGAAGGCAAGGTGTTAAGTTACCGCTGTAAAAACAAAGATGGCGTACGAGAAGACGGGCACGGGTGCCACTTACGTAACAAAGGCATTTGAATAAAATAAAAGATCGAAAACGATTGCATTTCTTCTACCGTATATAGGTTAATTATTAATTTAATTTATATAGAATACTAAACAATAAATTTCGTATTAAAAAAAACAAAGTAATTGTTTTCAATACAATGGCGTAAACCAAACGTAAAGATTTTATATTGGGATGTAGGACTTATACATTGTTGAATAATCGATATCGACGGATAATAATAAATATAAATTACTCGTCCGACTAACAAAACGGGAATTAAATATTGGAAAGAAAGATGTCGTAATGAAAAAAAAAAATCTCATAAAAGTGAAATCGGCATGCGATCACGCCAGCAATGAAATATAACGGATAGAATAAAGGCGTTTTATTAAACATCCACGTGAAAAAATTCGAGTTAGTCTCATCAATCGTAAAAGTTTCGTCCAAAGTTTTCTTACTGGTGATAATTCTAGCGTGACTAATGCCGGTTTTTGGTATCCGTTCCACCTGTTTCCCTCAAGCATAAAGTTTTCTTTAAGTTTTTTTACCTTTGCTGTTATGTTTTACAGATGACTTATCTTTTATTTCAGTTCGATAATCGAAATATTATTACATACATAAATACACCATTTTTCATATTGAACAATCGCTCCCGGTCATTGTTAGAGATTTCGATATATTAAAATATTCCACCTCATCTCGATGAATTCTCTTCTTCTCTTTTAATTAATCGCATTCCTTTGATAAGGCAATAATAATAATAATAATAAGTAGTACCGATTCGTTCATCCAATTGATTTATATACATTTATGTTGATAGAGAAACATGTTGGAAATTTTATTTCTTTTCTATCCAGACATGATCTCCAGCAGCGAACGGTAAAACAAGACCAACAAAAACCAGTTTGTTGAAGAAACAAGTTTTTTTCTCTGGTTATTTCCTTAAGTTTAACTTTGTAAATTTCTCATTAGTTTCGTGAAGTAAATCTTTTATGGATCGTTCTGGTTTTCCATTCGTGCTGCTTTTATACACGTAACGCGGAGACGAAACTAACCACGGAGTTTTCATTAATTCTAATTTTTACTTCTTCTAGAAAATGGTGTCACCTACAAAACTCGGCTTCGTTCAAAGTCGGCAAGTTGTTTGTACTAGTTGCCATGGTATTCGTTGCCATGGAAGTATCGATATACGTGTACAGCATCCCAGTATACGGTATGTACAAGTACCGTCGCATCGACAAATGAATAGGAACATTCGCAATAAAAGAATTATACTATATGCAATGTAGATAGAAATTTTTATAATTCTATTTTTCTGAAATGCTATCGGTTAAATTAGTAAAATAAAATGCACTTCTAGAACAATTGATAACAATATATTTATAGATTTTAAGTTATTCCAATGAGAGAAACCATTGAAATTTAGGTATGTTTTCGGTGTTATATGCCACGCCAGAAAAGACATTAATTAATGATAATGTTTTAGAAAGTGACTTCGGTAATGTATCATGTCAATTCCATCGCAAGATGAGCGAAATAATGCCCTTGCAAAATCCCAAAATGTGTTTTGTAACCAAGCGTGAAATAGCTTCCGTCTTAAAATCGAATTGTAAGTTTAACAAGCTATTAAAAATACAAAAATTCTACATGATAGAAAAATCACAGTGTTATTCCCGAGAGACGATCATAAAAATAGTAAACAGACATAGTTATCGGGCGGAAAATAATCAAGATATTAACTTTTGTATGTCTTTAAAATACGTAAAATAAAAACACATACACAGTACATTCACAAATATTAGCGATTTTCAAGAATAGAACAATTATTAAAGTAATTTTTGCCCTTTTGTTAATACAGAAACGAATTAATAAATTCTAAAAACACTAAAAGAAGGAAATATTCTTGTATGATTAAGGTTCAATTTTTCGAGTTCAAAAAAAAAAAAGAAAATGTTAAAAGATTATTAACAATCAAGAGATAATGGGCAATGTACTAGACAGTAAAATAGTTTAAAAAAGATGTCCAACCATTGCTGGGAGCTGGAGACAAAACATCTCATTTTTGAGAATTTTTCAAACTTTATATACAGAAAATTCGTACGATTTCGTTCTATAAATATTAGAAATATTTAATTAATTATACAACACAATCGAAGTGTGTTTAAAATATTAAAGTAATAACGTATTATTTTTTAAAATAGAATTGTGTGTCTACGGATTAAATACAACAGATAATGGTAATGTATTAAAGCATTTCTGAAACTAATCCGTTTTTCTTAAATCAACATTCCTTTGAAATTCAACTTTCGAGTAAACAAAATCAATCCATTCCTCTGTAAGAATAGTTCAATATTGGTTTTGTATGTTTTTTTTTTGAATATTCTCTACTGGAATATATAAAATTTAATTTAATTTAGTTAGATATAACTTCATATTAAAAGGGTTTTTTTAAGTAGAAGCATTTTAAGTACAATGTTTATTTTACAATATCTTGAATTTAAGTAGATTTTAGTTTAGGTTTTTGATCACAATACTAGGGTATTTGATCAAAAACCTAAACTAAAATCTACTTAAATTCAAGATATTGTAAAATAAACATTGTACTTAAATTTTGATCACAATACTAGAGTATTGTGATCAAAATACTCTATGATTGGTGATCAAGATACAAAATACTCTTTGATCACAATACTCTAGTATTGTGATCAAAGAGTATTTGTGATCAAAAAACCTTAACTAAAATTATTGTAATCAAAAACACAATACTCTAGTAATGTTCTTCTTGATCACAATACTCTAGTAATGCTCTTCTTGATCACAATATCTAGTAATGCTCTTCTTGATCACAATACTCTAGTAATGCTCTTCTTGATCACAATACTCTAGTAATGCTCTTCTTGATCACAATACTCTAGTAATGCTCTTCTTGATCACAATACTCTAGTAATGCTCTTCTTGATCACAATATCTAGTAATGCTCTTCTTGATCACAATACTCTAGTAATGCTCTTCTTGATCACAATACTCTAGTAATGCTCTTCTTGATCACAATATCTAGTAATGCTCTTCTTGATCACAATACTCTAGTAATGCTCTTCTTGATCACAATACTCTAGTAATGATCTTCTTGATCACAATATCTAGTAATGCTCTTCTTGATCACAATACTCTAGTAATGCTCTTCTTGATCACAATACTCTAGTAATATGTACTTGATCACAATACCAGAGTATTGTGATCAAAAACCTAAACTAAAATCTGGCTGAATTATTAATTTTTCTTCTTTTTTTTTTAAATTAAAACCGTCATTAGCATGATTATCAGGGATTATAATCTTTAAAATTTACATTATTTAAATTCGGTAATTATAAAATATCATTATAAATCTGGAAAGGATGCTGAATTAATAAACTCTTTAAAAGAAAAAAAAAAAACAAGGACTTGCTCTCCTCAAAATAAACTCTGCGGATACAGAATAAAATCAAAATTGAATATTTAAATTCTATCATTATCATTTAAGATAACGCTTTAAGCAGGGAGAAAAAAAAGTGATTGAACTTATATCTATCCTAAGAAGGATGCAGGAAAAAAAAAAAGAAATACCATGACACCTGATTGAGACTTTTATCGGCAACCAATTCTGGCAATCTCCGAACGAAGTTGGCCAAGAAAACTTCTTTTTCCAGATTTATCTTCTGTTCACTTTGAGCAACAGAAAGGAATGACATCAGGATTTGCAGAACATCAATGAAGTCGTTAAGGAATTCCTTATCTTTGTTTCGTCTGGTAAACTTTATTTTCTACATCAATTTCTTTTTAACTATTATCCTAGACTTAAGATTAACCCCTAGATAAATTATAACGTTTAGAAATTTCTTATTAATTTAATACAAGATAAAGAAGAGGAAAACTTTTCATTCACCTCTCTGTGTGTGTAAATAAACGTCTAATCAGACTTTCATTTGTGAAAATAAAAAAAAAAAAAAAGACTTAATTTAATTTAAAGTTTTAAAACTTTTCTAATAATTTTTCTACATTTTATAGATTAAAAAAAAGAAGTTAATGTCGTATTCTTTTTTTTTTAACACATCCATTCGTTCTTTATCTGTATAAATAATTTTATCATGAATTAGTTCATACGGTTCTTCTTCATCTAATGAAATAATTTAGCAGATTAAAATTTAAATCCCCGAGGAAAATGGTGAGTAGTTTTTTAAGTTTTCCAATGCGATTTTTAACAGAACTACTTAAAACGGGAATACGAAATTTACGTGCTAAGTTAATTTGATGGAAATTAAAGTTGATTTGCGATTGGGCTCTAGGGAAAATAGGGGAATTGTTTTAAAACTAAATAGAATTGGGTGAGTAAAAATATATTTTTTTCTTCTTATTTAAATATATTTCATTACTGTTTAATAATTTATAAAAAAAAAAATAAAGAATCTTATATATATTAATACAGTCGATTCCCCCTATAACACTGCAGATAATTCTGTGTTATATGAATTCCGTGTTGTACGAGTCACTTAGATATTTACAAATACGCGAGCCGTTTACATCCCGGCACACGTATTTGTAAAATCTAAGTGACTCGTACAACACGGAATTATCTACAGTGTTATAAGGGGGAATCTATTGTAATTACAAGAAGTTATAATGGTATATCATTGGCTTTATTATAAAAGATGCATTCGTAGTTATAATAAAAACAGAATTCATAAGAAGACAAAACTAAATTCTTTAAAAAAAATAACTGAAGGATCATATTTATAAACAAACCACACACTGATATTGTTGCCTTGGGATATTATGGTAAAAATAAAAATTTAAATATATCGATTTTTCCTTCATAAGACGATTCTATATAAAAATTTATAATATCGGTTAAATAAATAAATAAATTCTTTATCATTTACACAACTTCGTATTTATTTATTTATTAAATTAATTTAAAAAAAATATATATATTACTTTAGACAGAGAAAGATAAGGAAATAAGAATCATAGTCATTAGATGTTGTGTCCGAAGAAAAATATAGGAAATGGCATAGGAGACAAATGCTGACAGTTCTGAGGATAAAATGTAGGACAAGTTGACAAGTTGTTACCTTAATTCTTTACTATACAATGATAGTGACGAAGATGATACACTTCAAAACATGTCACATAGTTGTCCTTATTGCCAGTAGACTTAAGTAACTTGTAGTTACAATTTGTTAAAAAAAAATAATAATAATAATGTATAATCCCTTATTTATTAAAGGAATAAATAAATTATAAATAATCTTAAATCTTTTAACCCAGAATGTATAGAAGAATAACACTATTATCTTTGGAAATTTATCTAACAAAACTGTTGATTCGTTTAGAATGGCTTTTTATATAGCCTATACGTTTAATTTATGTGTATTGTTTTATATTGTAAGTGTTTTATATGAAATATTAAGTGAATAAACAAAATTCCAAATGTAACTTTTACTCATAAGTTAAAAATTTTATAGGTTTACTTTATTAAATTTTGATAGAAAAGATAGGGAAGGAAAAAAACTACAGTCGACCCCCCTATAACACTGTTGATAATTCCATTTTATATGAATTCCATGTTGTACGAGTCAGTTAGATTTTACAGATACGTGAGCCATTCACAGCCTGGCACATGTATTTGTAAAATCGAAGTGACTCGTACAACATGGAATTCATATAAAACGGAATTATCAACAGTGTTATGGGGGGTCGACTGTATACAGTAGCCATTGTTATTAATTAATTAATTTATATAATAAACGAATCTACTTTATAGATTAAAATTTAACCCGATGAAAGTAATTATGATAAGTTTTAGAAACGATAAAAGTTTTTTTTTTTTTTTTTAATTATTCGAATGGCTTTTTAATGAACGTCCATTCTTTAAAATACAAAATCCCAATTTCATGCATTAAGTTACTTTCTTTTTAATGTTGTATTTTAAAATTATCATCATTTGTCTTGCATATTTGAGTTGCAAATCGATCAAATTTGATTACGTATTCTGATTAAGATTAATGAGTACGGCAATCAGATGTAATGCAATAATTCCAAACATGCATCAGGTGATTCGAGTTAAATAAAGGTAAAAATAAAAAAAATAAAAAAAAAATTGAATACATTGCTTATAAAATAGAGTATTTTCTCTGTTTTGGTTAACTTTTAAGACAGTAAAAATCTAGAAATGGGGTCATCTCTACCTGTTTTGATGCACCTTAAAGTGGCCTCATGTGATGAAGGAGATTGAATTCCTAAGTCTACCTCCCCTTTTTTTTTCTATAAAATTTCACGAGAAAACTAATATAATAATTAATAATTTAATTTATTTACGTTTGAAACTTCAAAACGTATAATAGTTTTTTAAAAAATTCAATTTTTCTAGAAAAATTTCATTCTAATTCCTTACTGGAATATTGGCATAAGTATTTATAGGTGTGATGCTTACTTTAAAAAAAAAAAGAAACAATTGAAAGAAGAAAAGAAGTACAATAGGAAAATTCACGTCAGTGAGTCAACGGTTAAGGAAAAAAGACAGATGACATTATAACCGGTTTGATATTATTCATAGTTATAAACATATGCAAAATTAGAATTTAATACATCGATTATGTGATGCCAACGATGATGTTCATAATAATAATAGACCACAAAACCGCTTATCNATTTGTAATTATTATAAAATTGCAAATAGCTTAAAAAATATATAGGCTATATACAGTAGACCCCCCCATAACACTAGTTAATTCCGTGTTATATGAATTCCATGTTGTACGAGTCACTTCGATTTTACAAATACGTGTGCCGGGATATGAACGGCTCAAGTATTTGTAAAATCTAAGTGACTCGTACAACATGGAATTCATATAACACGGAATTAACTACAGTGTTATAGGGGGGTCTACTGTAATATAAATCGTCCCCCTTTTTTATCTCCCCACCCCATCGACCTTTAACCTCCGAAATTTAATAGCATCGAACCTCGAAATATACAAAACTTCCCGCAAAATTTCAGAAATTTTCGACAGAAAACAGGGGAGTTATTATCAATTAAGCTTGAAAGAGGGTGAACAAAATCGTGTGTGTGTATGTCCCCCTTACACATACATAGGAGGAGAGGAGAAAAACACCCAAATTTTTTTGTATTTATCGATATTTAAAGGTTTCCCGAGTTCAAAAATATAAAATTTTGGAGGTTATATTTTAATAATTTCCCTCTGTTAGAATCGGAAAAGTATAATATTATAGTGTTAGAAAAGAACAAAATATAGAAGAAAAAAAAATTTTAAACCATAAATAAATATATTCCAGATTTGAATTACCTAGTGGTTATGCGAGTGACCTGCTGCTAACTAATTTTAACATTTTCTTTATGTGACTTTCCAGTCACGGAAGTTTCATCGACACGCACCTAAGGCACCACTTTTATAAATTCTTAAGTATAGAAAAAGTTTTATATTATCTACTAAATTACCTAGATAACTAATACTTATCTGAATAAAGATAATGGGGGTTGGTGATTTTATGACTCATATTTATAAGGGAGTTAACTTAATGTAGAGGATTTTTCCGAAGAGGGTGGGACGTCGTATACACTACAGAGAATTTCAATTCCTCTTCACGCGAGTGTATTGATTGAATTCGGAGGATTTTTTTCCTTTTCTTTTCTTTTTCCCCCCTCTTAATAATTACTTCATTTTTATAAGTGAAGTTTGGTTTAGGTAATGGTGAGTGCGTAATTCTTTTCCCGACGTCGTATAATTCAAAGAACTACCTACGTTAGATTGAAGTGCAGGAGTGTTAATGGTACGATCCATCTTTATCTCTTTGGAGGTAAGGAAAGTATCGGATGAAAACAAATCAGATGTGATTCGCGTGTTATAAATAATAACTTTATTATTGATTTTTGGCTGTTAGAAATATATAATTTTTTGGTTCAATTAATATGTAAAAAGTTTCATACAGGAATTTGTTTTTTTTTTTTTCGGTAATTCCAGCTTAATAAGATGGCTTTTGACTAATCGATTTTTTTTTAAAGGGTGGTCTGTTAAACAGGTTTGGAAAAGTGAAAGCGAAGGACGAATTGTTGAGAAGGTCGCAAGTTAAAATTTACCTGTTAATTGGAGGAAAGAAGATTTTCACTTAATATTTAGAAATAATACCAGAATAATTTTACATCTATTATTATAGCAAACTTGTTATAAATACAAGAATTTTTTACACCATTTAGAAAGAAATTGACAACGAATTTTTTGTGTAAAACTTCAAAAAAAAAAATAGCAATATCTGAAACCAATACTTACTCCGATTTTTTCCATATAAACAGTGTTCAATAAACTATTTTTATAAAAGAAATACACAAAAAGGTATTAGGCTTTTCATTGGTCCCTTAGAAGAAAAATGTTCTTTTAAAAGTTAACTTAAAATCATTCAATTCAATAAAGATAGAACAATATCAGTTCAGAAGTTATTTATTAATAGAAAACTTCAAGTGGAAACATTACCAAAAAGGACAATTGCCTGATTTCCCCCATAAACAGGAGCCCAAAAAGGACAATTGCCTGGTTTCCCCCATAAACAGGAGCCCAAATTAATCATTAAGAAGTACCCTATTAAAACTTCTTTAAATTAATAATAATAATAATAATAACACGACAATATTAAATTAGTTTTAAACATATAATAATTAAAAAGTTTTACTAAAACTTTATGCAAGAATTTAACCGAATACAACACACATTAGCATATTAATAGAATCTTCGAGGGGGATAAAAATTTCGAAATGGGTTTCTAACGAGAATTTTCAGTGACAATGAGGATTTATAATAATGAGGCTTACTCAAATGACACTACTTTAGAAAACTAAGATTCAAATAATCTTTCTACGCATCCCGATACCTTAATTTTACTTTATTAGACAAGATCCTTTAAAATTTCCAATGTTAAAATATGGTAGAAGCATTATATTAGAACATCCGTTATCGGATTTCATAATATTTTAACATCTCCGAAAGTTTTATACTTTAATCACCCTATTAATGATACGTAAAATTATCACGTATAACGTATTAATAACAAATAAAAAAAAAAACACTAAAGGGTAATGACTTATAATGCAGTTAAATAAATAGGGTTTTGACCTTCAAAAAGTCGAATTTAGAAGCTGTAAAATAGTTAAATGTACTGTAAAATTTATGGCATAAAAATAACACAAATGTCTTTTTTTTGGGGGTGTGTGTGTGTATGTATGTGTATGTGTGTGTGTATGTATAAGCGCTATTGCTTCGGAGGAAAGCCAGATTTTAATATATTTTAAAAAGATTTTAATATATAAATTATATTAAAATCTTTTTTTTTAAAGTCCTCCCATCGCTTTACTATTTTATACATTTACTATTTTATCTTTTACATTTTTATAAGGAAAGGAGAGAAGAAGAAGAAGAAGAAAAAAAAAGGTGGAATTTTACTTTAAATTGATTTTCCAATTGCTGTAATCATTTTGTTGAATTCTGGTGAACTTTTTATTTACAGAAGTTTGATTGAAAGAACACACGAGTGTATTCCCTAGTATACTTGATTCCAAATCGAATTTTTATTAATGGAAAAAAGAATATATATATATATATAGGCTATATATTAAAATTTAAACCGAATTAAGATTTATGAGGGAGATGCGCCATTTTTTTTTTAGTCATCTTTTTCTGTAATGAAAAAGAGAGAAAAAAAAATGGTTATATTGTGAAAAAGAAAGGCAAACAGATGTCCATTTTAAACAGATGTCGAGGAGAAAATTTAACGAGCGTATTATATTATTATTTAAAAGTTTAAAAGTTTCAACTCACCGTATACGCTAACTTCCATAACGGCATGAATCGGAACGTTAGTATTGAGGCTAGGACTTAGTCGAATCTCTCCCGTAGTTTCGTTCAAAATCAGAAGATTGGCATTGTTACCGGATACAAATTTATAATGAAGTTGATCGGTAACGTCGGCATCGAATGCGGGAACACGTCCAATCGGACCGACTGGGAAATAATTCTTATAATTATTAAATAATATGGTAAAGTCATTTAACACGGGTCCATTATCGTTGACGTCTTTCACCCAAATTTCTACGTCGACGTCGTTACGTAATGGGGGAGATGACGCTCGTATAATGACATTATACTTTTTCTTCACACTTTCGTAATCGAGTTCGATTCTAGTGGTGAGTTCGGCCGGTTCTCCCGGTCTGGAAACAAGAGTGAACGAATTGGCATCGGCTCCTCCCACTATGCTGTATTGTATATCGGCATTAGGACCTTCGTCTGGGTCGTAAGCCTTTATTTCCCCTACTGTCCAACCGATGGGGCTATTCTCTGGCACGAAAAGCTTTATTTTATCCGATTCAAACCTAGGAGGGTTGTCGTTGATGTCCTCTACATATACCGTGACTGACACCGAAGAGGATAAAGAAGGAGAACCTCTGTCGATTGCAAAAGCCATTAAATTGTAAATCGGAACAGATTCTCGATCCAAAATTCTATTCGTGCGAATAATACCAGATGTTGGGTCCACACTAAAAGCACCGTTTCCATCTTCCCCACCCATAAACGTGTATCTTATCTGGCCATTTAGTCCTAGATCTTTATCGTTAGCAGATATTTGCAAAACGCTGGTTCCTACAAGAGCATCCTCGCTCACGGCGCTGGTATAACTTGCAGGATGAAAGGAAGGGCTATTATCGTTGACATCTGAAACTTCTATTTCTACATTAGTGGTATCTGCCATTGGTGGATTGCCGTTATCTTGTGCAGTTACCACTATAGTATATCCCGGTACTTTTTCTCTATCTAACAATTTAGCTGTAACTACGGATCCAGTATTTGGATCAATTCGAAATTCTGGTACGTTATCCATGGTGTAAGTAATTCTAGCATTTTCTCCTACGTCACCGTCGGATGCTTCGACTACTAATACAGTGGTGCCAATAGGTGAATCCTCGGGCACGCTAGCCGAGTAAGGAGTACGTTCAAAAACTGGTCTATGCGTGTTAGCATCGGTGACATTGACATAAACGGTGGCCACATCTGTTCTCCCTCCCGAATCGGTGGCAGTGATTGTCAGCACGAAACGTTTTTCCAGTTTGTAGTCTAATGGCTGGGCGATGGATATCAACCCTTGTCTATTTTGGCTGATGATGTTAAATCTGCCACGCACGTTGCCATTAGTGATTTGATAGATAAGGCGTGGATCCTCGTCTCTATCCGTTGCAGTCACGCTGACGACAGGAGTCCCTGGAGGATCTATTTCAGAAACGCTTGCCTCGTATACTTTCGGATCAAAGATAGGATCGTTGTCATTTATGTCCTGAATCCGGATAATGACCCTTGCCGTTGCCGATCGTGACGGTTGACCCTGATCCGAAGCTACAACCGAAAACTCGTAATTACTTCGTTCCTCCCTATCTAATTCTCGAGTGGTTACAATCCAACCCGAATCTTTATTTATAGTGACAGACATATCGGGTATTTTGCTTTGAATTACGTAAACAATTTGCGAATTAACACCGTCATCAGCGTCATAGGCCTGAACTCTAACGATACTGTGGCCTATAGGAACGTTTTCGATCACAGATTCTTGAAATAGGGATGTGTAGAATTTTGGATCGTTGTCATTTACATCCAATATGTTTACTAATACCTGAGTAGTATTTGATCGTGACGGTAATCCTCCATCTTGTACTCTAACTACTAATCTATAGCTTCGAGCAGACTCGTAATCTAGCGGTGATACCACAGATATATCCCCCGATAAACTATCGATAACAAAGTGTCCTTGCGTATTACCTCCGATCAAACTATAACGTAGAGCCGCATTTATTCCAGCATCGGCATCGTAGGCTTTAACTGATGCAATTACAGGGTTGTTAACCCAATTAATATCTTCGGCTACCTGAACCGTATACGATTTCTCTGTAAACTGTGGATAATTATCATTATCGTCCTTTATGATAATTTCCACTGTGGTTGTTGCCGATTTTCTATCGGCAACGGGACCCAAGTCGGAAGCTTGAACCAAAATACTATACATTGACGTGCTCTCTCTATCTAACGCAGAACGTGTGGTGATGATCCCAGTTTTTGGATCTATTCTGAAGGCATCATTAACGCCTGTTGGATTGAGGATACTGTATTCTACATCTGCATTTGTTCCGGTGTCCTGATCCGTAGCTCGAACCGTCACTACCGTAGATCCAACCGACACGGATTCTCTGATTGATGTTTCGTAAGTTGCTTGTTCAAATACCGGACTATGATCGTTATAATCCACAACATTAATCTGTAAAGTGGTGCTACCACTTTTAGAAGGGGTACCCGAATCGGTAGCGGTAATTCTCAGATAATGAACGTCCATATATTCGCGATCCAGCCGCGCTGTAGTGGTAATGACTCCGGATATCGAGTCTATAGTAAACATAGACTGACTGCGAGCGTCAAGAACAGCGTGAAGGGAATAAGTAATCTCGTCTTGATTAATATCGGTAGCTGTTAATGTTGTTACTACGTGTCCTCTTTCCTTTTCTTCGGGTACACTAACTATATATAATGCTCGATCGAAATAAGGTGGAATGTTTCTCATTTCTCGCCTCCGTCTACGACCCGTCAAGATGTAATCGTCTTGATAAAGCTGTCCAGGTACGTGAAAATTTATTTCTAAAACCTGTTTTATTTCATCAGAAACGCATTTAATACGAAAAGGAATCGTTACTTGCCACAATTTCGAACGAACACAAAAATCGGTGTTGGCAACAAAATCTTTACCTTTCTTTTCAATTGTATACCTGGAATCTGATGGTTTTTCAAAGTCGACTGCACATTTTTTCACCTGAGCGGGCAACAATCGTGCCAAGTTCATTACAAATTGACTTGTTTTGTAGCACACGCCGTCTTCTTGATCTACAACGGTAACGTACACGATAGTCAGATTGGAATGTTCGACGATGTTCCGAATTCGATGACAGGTTCTATGTTTGTAAAACACAACAAGAGGAAGAGAAACTTGTTCCGTCTCGGAGCCACTTAGCCGAAAACTTCGAGACTGCACGTAAACTACAAAAGGATTTGTAGCCAGGTCGGATAGATGAGACCCGGCACACCTGACGCTATGTCTAAGATACACCACCCCCTCCTGAGGTGTAACGTGGACCAGTCGAGATACATACCTGGGTGTGTGATGAGGATCGACACTATACGATCTTCCATTACCTAAGCTGGCATTAAACAGAGTAACTCCAGGTTTATTGTCTCTGGCAGACAAATGAACTTCGTAAGCTAGTCCGACATTAAAAAACCAACAAAGGAGGAACAAAATACGAAGAGCCACACGGCTCAATACACTGGCGTTGTATATACTCCACCTCACCATCGCCAAAATTTGATTCACGCGGGGCTACCGACCTGCATGCCTCGCGGTCGTCGCAACACAATAGCATCCAGACAATCGAACCAATAGACGCCTGTCGTCCACCATCTTTACTGTTAAATCACATGGAAAGTCTTACTTTATCATCGGCAATCGACTTGGAACAATCCATCGTTACTTTGACTAATCTGCTAACTGACAAACCGACGTCCTCTCGCTACGCAAACCAACAACTGTCAACCGAAACGCTGCAAGATGGCGACTGCCATTCGATGCTCTCATTGGTCGATCGGCAGAGAGCGTTCCACTCTACAGAACGTGTGAGGAGACGAAAGTTGGCAATGTTTTTTATAGGTCATCTCCTACTTTCCACAGCCAGAAAACACAACAGCACAGTACATTTACCTCTTTTACTATTCTTACTCTTAATCATCCTAACCTATTACACTCGACCAGTCCAATTATAATTTAATATTTCTTTTTTAATTTATTTTTTTCACTTAATTCTGGAGGTTGTGGGCAACCTCGGAACCCCTCAAAATATCTTTTTTTTCTTAGATATTTGAAAGTGCACACCTCAATCCGAGGCCCGAAAACATCAAATTTTTATATAGTAATTATACACCGAGAATTTATTTTAATATCTTCTTCTTGTTTTCTCTTTAAATACTTTGGTGTTTCGTTGGCGTGTAATTCTTTTCATAGTTAAACGAACACACAACAGGCTCCGGTGTAAAAGGTCAATCGGCTCCGCCCAATGTATGACAACACACAAGAATCGGTGCAGCATCACTGATAACGTTTTTACATCGTCAACCAATGTAATTATTATGATAAAACACGTAAGGTTATAAGCGAAAATTTATATTTGCCATAATGGTTTGGGTAAAATTTAATTCTTATTTTAATTACTTTATTAAAATTAATACTAAATGTTACGCTCCATTAGCCATTCTTTGATCAAGATGAATAGTTTCCAGCATTGTCCATTTCTCACTGCCAATACTACTTTTATTTATTCTCATTAATTTGCTTAGTTTCTAACTAGCTTTAATCACTAAAGTAATAAATATTAATTTAATTTACATCGCTTTATTTTTATAAATTAGAAAATAAAAATTATTTAGAAATTTATTCATTAAAAAAAAAAAATAACACACCAAGTTTGTATTTGGTACAAAACTATAACCAGTTTTATTATATAAAATTACATATATATATTCGCATTAAAAGCATTAGAATTTATAGACTATAATTGGATTTAACATTATCCAGAACCCACGCATTTGTCAAACAATCAAGTAACATAAACAGAATTCAAATTTACCAAATTATCATTCCAGAATTGAAAACAAACTAATAATTTAAAGGGAATTTATATATTTCAAAGTAATAGTTAATACCATAATTTCAATTGATTATATTATAAATGACGTGTTTCGACGGCGTTTATGCTCATTTTTGTTTACGTTCTATTGTGTTTCCCCCCCCCCCTTTTTTTTTACTCTCTTTAAATCGATACAATGTAATAGGAAAATAAAATTATAAATCTTATTTAAAAATATCATCTGACAGAGCTTATTTTTCTTACTTTTTAAGTAAGTTAAAATATTTTATTATTAATATATAATATAAAAATAATAGATCCTCGGAGAGGGCAAGTGCTCTGTTTGACTCCTCTGCGGATGTACGGGATTAATACACGTGGTCGAGAGAGACACGCCAGCCTTTATTTGCCTCTTATCCTTTCTTTTTTAATCAAATAAAACGCGTAGAATGTTTCTTTATTAATAAAAAAAAAATCATTCTTAATTAACGAATTACAGTCGACCCCCCTATAACACTGTTGATAATTCCGTTTTATATGAATTCCATGTTGTACGAGTCACTTAAATTTTACAAATACGTGTGCCGGACTGTGAACGGCTCACGTATTTGTAAAATTTAAGTGACTCGTACAACATGGAATTCATATAAAACGGAATTATCAACAGTGTTATAGGGGGGTCGACTGTAATTCGTTAATTAAGAATGATTTTTTTTTTATTAATAAAGAAACATTCTACGCGTTTTATTTGATTAAAAAAGAAAGGATAAGAGGCAAATAAAGGCTGGCGTGTCTCTCTCGACCACGTGTATTAATCCCGTACATCCGCAGAGGAGTCAAACAGAGCACTTGCCCTCTCCGAGGATCTATTATTTTTATATTATATATTAATAATAAAATATTTTAACTTACTTAAAAAGTAAGAAAAATAAGCTCTGTCAGATGATATTTTTAAATAAGATTTATAATTTTATTTTCCTATTACATTGTATCGATTTAAAGAGAGTAAAAAAAAAGGGGGGGGGGGAAACACAATAGAACGTAAACAAAAATGAGCATAAACGCCGTCGAAACACGTCATTTATAATATAATCAATTGAAATTATGGTATTAACTATTACTTTGAAATATATAAATTCCCTTTAAATTATTAGTTTGTTTTCAATTCTGGAATGATAATTTGGTAAATTTGAATTCTGTTTATGTTACTTGATTGTTTGACAAATGCGTGGGTTCTGGATAATGTTAAATCCAATTATAGTCTATAAATTCTAATGCTTTTAATGCGAATATATATATGTAATTTTATATAATAAAACTGGTTATAGTTTTGTACCAAATACAAACTTGGTGTGTTATTTTTTTTTTTTAATGAATAAATTTCTAAATAATTTTTATTTTCTAATTTATAAAAATAAAGCGATGTAAATTAAATTAATATTTATTACTTTAGTGATTAAAGCTAGTTAGAAACTAAGCAAATTAATGAGAATAAATAAAAGTAGTATTGGCAGTGAGAAATGGACAATGCTGGAAACTATTCATCTTGATCAAAGAATGGCTAATGGAGCGTAACATTTAGTATTAATTTTAATAAAGTAATTAAAATAAGAATTAAATTTTACCCAAACCATTATGGCAAATATAAATTTTCGCTTATAACCTTACGTGTTTTATCATAATAATTACATTGGTTGACGATGTAAAAACGTTATCAGTGATGCTGCACCGATTCTTGTGTGTTGTCATACATTGGGCGGAGCCGATTGACCTTTTACACCGGAGCCTGTTGTGTGTTCGTTTAACTATGAAAAGAATTACACGCCAACGAAACACCAAAGTATTTAAAGAGAAAACAAGAAGAAGATATTAAAATAAATTCTCGGTGTATAATTACTATATAAAAATTTGATGTTTTCGGGCCTCGGATTGAGGTGTGCACTTTCAAATATCTAAGAAAAAAAAGATATTTTGAGGGGTTCCGAGGTTGCCCACAACCTCCAGAATTAAGTGAAAAAAATAAATTAAAAAAGAAATATTAAATTATAATTGGACTGGTCGAGTGTAATAGGTTAGGATGATTAAGAGTAAGAATAGTAAAAGAGGTAAATGTACTGTGCTGTTGTGTTTTCTGGCTGTGGAAAGTAGGAGATGACCTATAAAAAACATTGCCAACTTTCGTCTCCTCACACGTTCTGTAGAGTGGAACGCTCTCTGCCGATCGACCAATGAGAGCATCGAATGGCAGTCGCCATCTTGCAGCGTTTCGGTTGACAGTTGTTGGTTTGCGTAGCGAGAGGACGTCGGTTTGTCAGTTAGCAGATTAGTCAAAGTAACGATGGATTGTTCCAAGTCGATTGCCGATGATAAAGTAAGACTTTCCATGTGATTTAACAGTAAAGATGGTGGACGACAGGCGTCTATTGGTTCGATTGTCTGGATGCTATNGTTTTGGGTGAAAAGAAAGCAGCAGACTGATGTCAATGACTTGTTATTGTAGTCAGGTATGAGTGAAATGTCCTGTATCATACATCATATCTTGTCAGTTTATATTTGGAATAATTATTATTTCTAATGCTAAATATCATATATAATGATAATACAATAATACGATATCATCCTATACCTTAATTAGGTTATATTTTCATTATTATAATTAATTCCCCCCCTACATATTTTTGTTTAATTAACAATAACAAAGGCTTTGTTTTATTTACAGAATTATAAATGTTTATTATGTATTGTCTAAATAAAGAAATTTGATTTAGTTACTATTTTAATATACCAACAGATGGAAGCACGTAACAAAATAATCGATTTTAATAATAGAAAATCAATAATAAAGTAGAATAGGAATAGAAAAAGCTAATATATGTACCATTTATATTTAATATTATCTTCTTACTAATAAAGGAAAATTAATTGTGAACAGGGAGAGAAAAAAAAAACTTAAATTAATCTGTGGAAGTTTTAAATATCTCGACGAAACTTGGCAGGATGATGATGATGAAAAGAGAATGCTAATTAAAAGTGTTATCCAGTCATTGATTATTTGATTGGCATTTCAATTAGGATATTTAAATGAGCAGTTGAAAGGTATACAAAAAGTATGAAGATAGTGTTTCGTTGCAAAACTATAATGATATAATGTTAAATTTAATATTAAATATAGTAGATTATTAGTCATTGTATTTATGAACTATATAATTGTATTTCAATGTGAATTCCGTCCGTCCGATTGTCTTTCTTTAATCTCAAGAACAGTGCTAGTTAGATGAAAAACGAGATCAGATATAGAAACCATAAGGGGCAACAGGCACCATTTAACTATATAGAAACTTCCGATTTAAATCGAAAGTCGTTATTTCAATTAAAAAGTTCTCCCCCCCGAAATGTGTTAGATAGATAACCGGCACGACTCTATTGTTGAAGGAAAAGTATGATGTACAGGGGCAAGCCACTACTAATTTCAGGTGGAGAGCATATATTTTGGGGCACTACTACATACACTAGTAGTAAACGAAAAAATAATACCAGTTGACCCTCTATAACACTGTTGATAATTCCGTTTTATATGAATTTCATGTTGTACGAGTCACTTAGATTTTACAGATATGCGTGACGGGCTGTGAATGGCTCACGTATTTGTAAAATCTAAGTGACTCGTACAACATGGAATTCATATAAAACGGAATTATCAACAGTGTTATAGGAGGTCGACTGTAATTGTGCATCTGCAGATTGAGTAGCATGTAATTTGCAATGTACTTCAAAGTTGTGTTGAACTTTGTTAGCATGTAGAAGCGCATCTTTTATGCAATTTATGGAATTTGAGCGAGGCTGTTTATTGGTTCTCCACGAGGAGGGGAGATTATACGAATTAAGCACCTCAAAGACTTAGATATGGATATTAATAGTATACGATAGTTCACCAGTTCTTCGACGAATTGAGTTCAGATTCATGTTTAATAGACCCAGAGATCTCATTTAAAATGAAAGTGTTTTACTGTACTATTGATACAGTTGGTAAAAGGGGGTGAGGTCTTACTCAGAGGTATAGCCCTAGAAGGAGAAAGGAAGGAAGGAGGGGTTCAGGAGGTGGGATAAGGTGAGGAATGCGCTGAGGGAGAGGAGGATTAGGGAATGGTAATAGAAGGGGGAAGAGGAGGAGGGGCACCAGCTGGGATTTGTTTATTAAAACATAGAATTACATAATTACAATTTATAATGTTTGTACTGTACATAATGACTAATAGATGATACACCTGAACGATAATTGGCGCCGTGGTTGGTCTTACATTACAATTGCAGGCATGATGAGTGCTGAAGTGTGATACGAGGAAAGAATAGCACCCTTATGGAGGTATCCGAATAAGTCCTAGAAGAATGTGGTTCTTTGTTGCCGTCCTTGGGTCCTGGAGTTATGGAGTCTGGCTGTGCCTATTCGGTGAGTTGGCTGGCATATTGTCTTGGGTAGCAGTTGGGATATGATAGTCTGCTAACTTTAGGTTGTTGATAAATTTGACGAATTTGGTGTAGGCCTATATGTCCTTGTCCTCGAGGAATGCGCTGAGGTGGCAGGGCCAGTTGTGCCCTTTTTGGGTTGTCAGGTCTCTTAGTTGTTGACAATACTGATTGAACTTGCTATAAGTAAATATAAGGTGGAAAGGGTCATCCCTCTCCCTTATTAGACAGTCACAAAGTCCATTTCCCTTCTTTAGGAAGCAATGTAGGTAGCACTTAAAATTGCTGTAAGAATCTGCGTTATAGGATGAGTCGTACTCAGGAAAGTGAGGCGGGACCTATTGTTGACGTCTGGGAGGAAGTTGTGAGTATTCCGTCCAGTCTGGCTACTGTCCCAATCATTTTGCCACCTTGACATAGTGATGGCGGTGAGTTCCTTTTTGAGGAAGAAGATGGGAACGGAGGTATAGGAGTATGTGGAGGCTACTTTATGAGCCTTCTTTGCCAGATTGTCCACTGTTTCATTTCCGATATTGCCGGAGTGATCCCTGACCCAGTAAAAGGCAATGTGAGTCACACCGGCAAGGGCTGTTAATGTGTCCAGACTTATGATGGGGAGTTTACGGTTTCCTTTTTTTTTATCTGATATAGGGCTGTTTTGCTGTCAATTATTATGTTGATCCTTTTCCCAGTGAACTGCTAGATATTGTCTTGGATATATCGAAGTGTTTTCCATATTGCTAAAGACTCCGCTTGATTCACTCATACAGTTTGTAAGCGGCATTCCAAAAGAGCTTTCTCTGGGGGTCCAGCAGGTGAACAGCTGCACCGACAGCGCCTGTAGCCTTGGAGCCGTCCGTGTAAAAACCGAGTCCCCTCAAGGACTGAGGTGGATGTTGAACAAAGTTGGAGGTTATGCTGTTTGCTGTTTGCTATTACTATTGATACAGCAATGCAACATTTAAAAGAAGTCTTCAGGTCCAAAAACTTGGCAGGTACTGTACAGTACATTCTCCTTTTTGTATTATCCAAAGATAAGAGCAATGACAGAAGAAAATCTGAAAAATATACGAAGGTTCTAGTTGATACATACACTACTAAAGTATGAAAAAAGAACACTGTTATAGAATTAAAATTATACAAATAGAATCGTTTAGTGCGAAAGTGAAACTATAGTTTGGGAGGAGTCTGCACATTGTGGGCCTAGGGCCGTATTTGTAATTGCTGTATTATGCAAGAGTCAAAATAACTATGGCCTTTTCAAGATATAACTGACATTACGTCTTATCTCCTATTCGTATCCCTTGTCAATTGTATACTTTTTCTTTAACTGGAAATAAATTTGCATTGCATAAATATGGACTCTAGACCCTTCGTACTACTTGATTTTCTGTCCATAATACTCGAACCTCTATTGAGAATCGGAGCGATTTGTAAACAATCAGTATGTTGTATCGTACAGTACATGGCAATATGACTTCAGTATACGGACTTAATTCATTTTAAGATATGCTCTGTTGTTCAGAGATAAATCAAAGCATCTAAACAAATCCTCCTCCGGTTCATTGCTGTTACACTGTTGATCAGGATCAACAGTGTAATTTATTGGTACCTCTACATTGGACCAGCGGTGGCCAAGCAGTTCCGTTCCCTGAACACTGGTAGTTCATTCGTGGGTTCGCGCCTGGCCATGCGGAGTTTACCGGGTTTTCTCCACGTCTTTAACACCTAAATAGGGACCAATTACCTCTAAAAGACCTCCCGGAAGGCATCTCCCTTAGACAGATTGCCCAAGAGTTGCCTTGCCCAAACAAATGCCCCTACATTTGGCACACCTGCGGGTGCCCGGTCAGCCCGCTCCTTAAACTGGCACTGATCTTTCAGTATTTCTGGGTCGTGACAGAGCATATCAGACGCCTATCGGGACTAGTTTCTTGAAAGAAGAATGGTCCCGTTGACTCTAATTACACTCTAAATTTAGACAAGTGCAGTAGAATCTTCTGGAAGACATCAAGATTTTCAGTGCCCAAATACGACAATTACGAGTGTTCACTGTTTTACTGAAGTGAAAATGTTTCTCTTCCTCCACAAAATCTTCCATGGCCAGAACACTAAATATGCTCTATTGGAAGCATTCTAGCAGAATTTTTAATATGAAAGGATAATGGCAACAATTTAGCCTTTACAAATTGCAGATAAAGATATAAAGGTATATAAAGGTACATTGAATCCGGCCGAGCGATTACGATCCATCCTCCGGGGGACCAGGAAGCGAATGCGGATGGGTCGAAAACTCCAGGAAATTTTGGGGGATATTCCGGATACTCTTACTACTCAGCGTCCAATGGCGGGGGAGGTCGTACACACCATGGGTTCGATAAAAATGTCTTAGCGCCCACGGGAAGAAAGAAATAAAAACAATTACCGATACTTCGGATTCTGCAGAGACCGAACAATCGTTACGTCTCAGGTTCCTCGTATACAGTATATAATCGCAGATACTTAAGAAGGACGATTTAATTCAGTGTCTTTCATGAATTTTTTGAAATTGCATTATAGCGAAAACACGTAGAAATCGAATTTTCTCTGTAACAACCTGTATAGTCTTTTCTAACCGTAAGATAGCGATGCTTTTTGAGTGGATATAACATTACGTGGTGGTAACGCGAGGAATAATCCCTTCCGGGAGATGTTTTAAGTGTAACCGGCCTCTATTCCGGCATTACAGACAGTGAAGAAAACCCGGTAAACTCCACGCGGCCGGGCACGAACCCGGTATTACGCGGAACAATTAATTAATACGGTTATACAATAATGAATTATAATAAAGATTTTCTAATTACTTACATTAACAAATTTACATTAAAAAAAAATTAAAATTTTTCCCGACGAAATAAACATCAGATATCTTCGTTTACTTATAATCCCTAAAAATTTTAATACGCCGACATTATTATTAAATAACTTATTAAACATTTAATAATATATAACTTTATTAAGGAAATAATAATAATACGAATGGAATAAAAATAGAAAACCGGAAAAGGAATTCGAAACATCAATGGAAGAATGTTTGTATAGCATTTGCGAATACGAGATGGCGCGATTGGAGTAACCGCTTCTTCGATAAATTCTATACTAAACGGTGGAAATTGAGATTTTTATTTGAATCAAACAAAATAAAAAAAAAATAAATTTAAATGAATTACTAAATAATCGGTAAGTAGGAGAGACTTATAAACTTCTTTCTTTTTAATAATATATATGAATTGATAATATAATTTAAGATTTATATCAATCTTTACAATGCTACATATGATTTAATTGGTGTCATTTCCAATTTATTATATTTACCGGCTTTATTGTTATATTTTGACACCAGTTCTATATGAAAAGCATTGAAATTATATACAGTATATATATATTTGCATATTTATTATATTATATTTAAATGGTTTAAAGTATTTTTCAGTGTATTGAATGAAGGAAGCATTTAAATATGTTACATGTGTAAATAGTATTGTGTAGTATAATAGTTGAAAAGGCTATCCACATTTTTCTGCGACGGAATCCGTAAATTTCACTAGGGGAATCCGATATTAAAGGTACGGGCCGAAATTCATGCCGACGTTTGCAATTAAAGGAAATATTTAATACATTCTGCAAAAACTACGTACTTTCGTTTGTTTGTCCCGGCACGACGCTACTTTAAATGTCCCTTCGCGGTACCGTTGCTCGTCGAATCGCTCGTAGTAATCTGGAACGGTTTCTTCCGATTACTCCCATTCTGCAAAAGGGTTTCCCCGCCAAAAATTTCTTTAAAGGTCCGAATAGATGAAAATCCTAAATCTGGACCGTATGGAGGACGTTTCCGATTCTGCTGTGCCGACTGCGGTTTGGTTTGATTTGACGTGCGGAGTACGGTCCGGATTTAGCCCCCTTGGATTTTCGTTTATTTGGACCTTTGAAGAAATTTTTGGCGGGAGGAATTGGAAGATACCGTTCTGGACTACTTCGAGCGACTCGACGGGCAACGGTACCAGAAAGGGACGTTTAAAGTGGCGTCGTGCCGGGATAAATGTCTTGACATTTACGTCGAGAAATAAATGATAAGTATGTAGTTTTTGTGGAATGTATTAAATGTTTTCTTTAATTATGAATGTCGGTGTAATTTTGATCTGTGCCTTTAATATCGGACTCCCCTCGTATTTTAGGCTGTAAATATGTGGTGCACCGGGAGAAAGATTCCGAAGAAAAAGGAAAACAAACACTACAAAATTTTCCAAAAATCTTTTCCTAATTAAAATTTGCTTCTTATTTATATTGTTTGTGTCTTCTATTACTTTACTATTGATGAATTAACAGTTGCATAAGGTGGGAATTTTATCGATTGGCATTAACGATTTGTTTATCCATTTGACTGATCCTCCGATATTAAATTCCAAGTGTTCGTCTCTGTAGGCTTTTTCCGTAGACTTCTCGGTTTTATTTAGATTTAAGCTTTTGTTGAATTTCTATATTAATTTAATAAAAATATTTAGTTTGAAAATCGAGAATGCTGTTCAAATTTCTCTATGACATTGCAACTTTTTATATGTACTGTACATATTTATAAAGTTACATTTAAATGATTGAAGTATTTTTTGATGTATTGAAGATGTACGAGTGAGGAACATTAAATTCGAAATATGTATAAAAATATGGCTATCAAAATTGAAATATTTTTGGTTGTAAATTAGCATATCTCTTCAGATCTGCAGCTATGAGGGCTATGAGGTCACTAAAACCCTTTGACTTAGATAACAGTGCTCGTATGTAGTATATGTAATAAATGCTTTAACTTTTGTTGTGTAAACTAAGGCTGATGTTATTTTTTTACACGTAGATTGTAGCTAATAGGCCTAGTGCTAGATGGAAAAGAGAAAAATACCAGTCACAATTTTTTTAGCTTGCTTCTTGTTTATATATTTGGTCCCCCAATAATTTATTCCTAGCTACAGGACTGGCACTTTACAGTTTTTCTCTATATATTTTACAGAGTTGAGATGTAAGATTCTATTTAATTTTCACAATAATCAAATAAAGTATTAAGTTTGAATATTGAAATAACTGTCCGATTTTTGCTTCGACATCTTATTTTCTTGTCTGTATTTTTTGCTGAATTAAATAATAGAAATAAAAATTCAGATGTTATGTTTTAGAAGTTGTTTATAGTTTCNTTGATCACATTATCTAGTAATGCTCTTCTTGATCACAATACTCTAGTAATGCTCTTCTTGATCACAATACTCTAGTAATATGTACTTGATCACAATACCAGAGTATTGTGATCAAAAACCTAAACTAAAATCTGGCTGAATTATTAATTTTTCTTCTTTTTTTTTTAAATTAAAACCGTCATTAGCATGATTATCAGGGATTATAATCTTTAAAATTTACATTATTTAAATTCGGTAATTATAAAATATCATTATAAATCTGGAAAGGATGCTGAATTAATAAACTCTTTAAAAGAAAAAAAAAAAACAAGGACTTGCTCTCCTCAAAATAAACTCTGCGGATACAGAATAAAATCAAAATTGAATATTTAAATTCTATCATTATCATTTAAGATAACGCTTTAAGCAGGGAGAAAAAAAAGTGATTGAACTTATATCTATCCTAAGAAGGATGCAGGAAAAAAAAAAAGAAATACCATGACACCTGATTGAGACTTTTATCGGCAACCAATTCTGGCAATCTCCGAACGAAGTTGGCCAAGAAAACTTCTTTTTCCAGATTTATCTTCTGTTCACTTTGAGCAACAGAAAGGAATGACATCAGGATTTGCAGAACATCAATGAAGTCGTTAAGGAATTCCTTATCTTTGTTTCGTCTGGTAAACTTTATTTTCTACATCAATTTCTTTTTAACTATTATCCTAGACTTAAGATTAACCCCTAGATAAATTATAACGTTTAGAAATTTCTTATTAATTTAATACAAGATAAAGAAGAGGAAAACTTTTCATTCACCTCTCTGTGTGTGTAAATAAACGTCTAATCAGACTTTCATTTGTGAAAATAAAAAAAAAAAAAAAAAAAAAGATAAGGAAACGTCAAGAGTGCAGCTAAGTTACTGAAGCTAGGATGGAGACGTGCAGTAACACGTGCTACTTCACCTACTATTCAATTTCCTGTGTGTTATGAATAAAACATTACTCTTTTAACATAACTTCCTGATAGATTTCGATTGTAGAAAGTGGAAACTAAGTTTCGTCAGTAGTCACTTTACCATTTTAACAGTTTATTTAATAAGTTTCTGGATAGGAAATTACGTGAGAACTTCTCTCTCACAATGCTGTCGTTTTCGTCACTATCAGATATGACGGAAATAATGTGCTATTAGTATTCAATGAGATTTTCGTATTCAACGTTTTCAGACGTAAACGATCCAATTTCGTGGTTTCCAATGTCGAATTTCAATAACACTTGCGAGAATTTGCTTTAAAAAAACGAAGGAGAATCTATAATTCGTTTGAAGATCGAATAAAGCACGAAAGATATAAAATATTCTATAGAAATTTTTCAAATTAAACAGAGTAAAATGTACTATAATACAGTAGACTTCCTCCTATAACACTGTAGATAATTCCGTGTTATATGAATTCCGTGTTGTACGAGTCACTTAGATTTTACAAATACGTGAGCCGTTCACATCCCGGCACACGTATTTGTAAAATNTTCCAGCTTTTAATTTTTTTTTTTTTTTTCTTCTCAAGTTGGCTTAACTCAGCTTGAAAATTCAAAGGTGGATTATCTTTTAAAATGGAAGGTAACAACAGCAACAATAATAATGATGTTAGTATTCAAGATTCCAGAACGAATCTCATCATTAATTACTTGCCGCAGACTCTTTCCGATCCCGAATTTAAAAGTTTATTTTTAAGCATTGGCCCCATTAAAACTTGCAAAATTGTTCGACACAAAGCCACCGGCTACAGTTACGGATTCGGATTTGTTGATTACACTACTCCGATTGACGCAATGAGGGCAATACAGACTTTAAATGGATTTCAGATTCAGAACAAAAAAATTAAAGTTGCTTATGCACGACCAAGTAGTGATAACATAAAAAATGCTAATTTATATATTAGAGGTTTACCGAAACATATGACAGAACAAGAATTTCAAAAAATATTTTCGGTATGCGGATCAATAATTCAGTGTCGTGTTTTGAAAGACGACGTTACGGGACAGGGAAAGGGAGTCGGGTTTGTATTATACGATCTGAGAGATCAAGCCGAATTAGCCATTGAGAAATTTGGAGGACAGACTCTTCCAGGTGGAGGCGAACCACTGTCTATTAGATTTGCAGAAGACAATGCCAAAAAGGTTCGTCCTCCAGTTGCCACAATTACTCATTTTAACACTTCTGTAAGAAGTAATTTTAGTGGAGGTGGTCCAATCAGGCAGACTGGTGGTAGATATCGATATAGCCCCATGTTAGGAAATTATGGAGGAGGTAGCAGTGGTGGAGGATTAACTATAAGTGAAGCAGGACATATTCTCTTTGTATACAACATAGGTCCAGATACAGACGAAAAAACTTTATGGCAACTATTTGCTCAGTACGGATCAATTCTTAAAGTCAATATTATTCGAGACAGCACAACTGGTGCCGGCAAAGGATACGGTTTTGTAACAATGGCGAAATATGACGACGCAGTCTGGGCCATCGAAGCTTTAAATGGCTACCAGTTTGCAGGAAGACCACTTCAAGTATCATTTAAGACTCCAAAAATGTAATATTCATTTCTTTTTTATTATTGTAGCAGGAAATATCATTTTTGAAGCATTAATGGAACTTGTGCTTCCTACATCACATCATGTGCTGTATTGTTTTATCATGATTTCTTACAATCATGTCTGTAGTTGGTGAACACAATACAAAAATTAATGTTTACTTTATTGTCCAAATTTTGTTTAACATTTTAATAAACAATCACACAAATTCATTTATATATGTAATTTATTCATAAATATTAAATATATGAAATTTTCTCTCCTCTTATTTATTAAATTTTANCATTCATTCGTTTTATAAATTAATTAAAACTTTATACTCGTATATCATTCAATTTTGTATAAAATATTCATTTGATGTATTCTTATATTGTAAATTTCTTTATGATGATCTTCGATCTCTACAATAATATGTAAGATTAAATATTAGTTTGAATCTCATTCATTCGTATTATAAATTAATTAAAACTTTGAAAATCTTCAGTGATTTTTTTTTTATTTTTTAACACACGCTATCCGGAATAATTCAAATTTGTAGATCTGATTGTAAGCCCTTCATTTAATAAAGCAGTCCAGTTTATTAATATTTTATTTCATTTCAATTCTCAAAGCAGTCTAAATGCAGAATGTTTACTTGGTATGCCAAATAATATCTTATAACTAGTATTTACTAATTAGAATACAGGTATACCTCGAGTTACGTCGTTTCGAGTTACGTTGTTCTCAATTATACGTCGTCTGTCAAAAAAACTACATGGAAAATAAAAATCAAGTTTAAGTCATTTTGTTTGACTTTACTCCAATACTGAGCTCCAATATCTACCGTTTGGCATCGTTGTCAGTCCCACTCGATATTGGTAAATTTAATATAAATTAGTTTATTTTCTACTGTCGCAAGATAATTTTAATAACTGTATTTGTTATTTAACCTTACAAAATCATCTTATTTTATAGTGTCTTAGAGCAAACCACATTCACAAATAAAGTCTGAGATGTACTGTAAACATTGTCAAATTGTAAATATGTACATTTACAAGTATGTACTGTACATGAATTCGTAAATTTAGATGACTTTTTTCTGTACTATATTAAAAACTAAAATTTATTTGTTTGTATCTTAAAATAGATTCTTATTAACCATATATTATTAAAAATGCATTTATAAATAAAATACAGAACTAGGAATGGTTATTTGTGGTTTAGCCTAGTGGCAAGTAAATTCGGAGACAAGTAAATTCAACTTATGTCATTTTTCGACTTAAGTCGCCTCTCCCGAAACCAAATACTGACGTAAGGCGAGATATACCTGTATACAGTTATAGTTAAATAAATGCAACTGATAAGTAGTTACATTTGTTATTACAACGTGTGAGAGTAAACATATTTGATTATCATACAAATAGGTTAAATCGGTAATGAAACTGATTTTAACTGATATAATTTTTGATTATATCATTTAAAAATTGAAAAAATTAAGGTTTTTTTATGTTTGTATCTAATTAAAGATATGCTATAAGTTTATTACTTATACATAAGATATGCTATTAAGTTTATTACTTAGCATATCTTTAATTAGATACAAACACATAATTAAAATTAACACATACGTTTAGAGATATAGAGTATTGGATTTACACAACTTCTAAACATTACTATATCAAATTTCACAATTCTTAAAATTTAATCTACATTTTAAAACTATAATTGAAGTTTTGCTTTCATTAATATAAATTTGATCATTTTTATTGTGAAATAATAAAAATATAGCATTTTTTACTTTTAATTATGTATTGATGTCATATAATTTATATTGCAATAATAAAATTTTTATAAATGTAAATAATTGTAATATATATTTTAAGAAAATCTTTTAAAATCTTCTATTTATGAAGAGACAAAGTATTTTTCACCAGTAGTAGGTTGTGAAGAAAAATCAATAGTATCTTCATGTATATATTTTTACACTGTTTAATTCATATCTTTATATTGACAGTAGAATTTGTCTATATAGAAAAGCAGCATGTCTGAAGGAATGAAATTATTACACTTTATTTAAAATTGCTATAGTTTTTTTTTTTTAATTTTGACAATAATATAGAGTGGTAGTTCTTCAGTCTTAACTTGATTTTCAGTAATTGTCAGTAAAATGTTTTAAGCATTTTCTTTTATTCACTAAAAGAATTCAATTCTAGTATAGGAATCCGTGGTTAAGAGAAGATTCTCTTACCCTTGCTCGGCTTCAGATCCAAAAGATCCGCCTGCTTTTTCAGTGGATGGGATCGTAGAACAATTTCTTGTTGTTACCAGGAAGTTCTTATGATCTTCCCTTAGATTTTTAGACAGGAAAAATATGATTGAGGAACTGATCACCTTTATCGTAGTACCACTGCAGGAATGTCAATGATGCCACTTGGTGTTTTGTCTTGTGTTCAACTATCAGTTGCTTTAGCACCCATCTTGCTCACAACTTTTGAAACCTCAGTCTCTGGGTGACTATTTTGTGTAGTAGAGAGTGGGAGATCTGCAGAAACTGATAGGAGAGTTCTGATACTGTAAAGCATTGATTTTGTTCAATTGCTTGCTGCACACTTTCCACCAGTTCGTTTAACCAGGGATGGTCAGCCACTACAATATTCATTGTACATTATATTGGCCTTCCATGATTTGCTTGCATCATCTGACTATACTGTTGCTCATGACATCTGATCCATACACTTCACATAACTGCCAATGGATCTCTGCTGGCATCAGCTTAGTGTGCAAAAATTGTATTATAGCACATACTTCACATTTGCTGGGTGACTGTATTAGAGCATCCATCTTTCCTTTAGCTCTGCACTACACAAACTGCCTCCACAGAGCTGCACATATACCAAATATTCCTCCTTCATACCTGTGCAAGTGTCTCCTACTCTGACCACTAGCACTGCTTACTTTCACTGGTGGTCAGAGCAGGAGACATTTAATATGAGCCATACCCAGAACTTACTTTCTGGATGCTAGATAGAAACACATGTTTTGGTTTTAGATCCCATCTAAAACCAAAACATACATTTCTATCTAGCTGTTGGTTAGACTTGTAGTTTATACACTAAATTTAGCTTGAATGTTTCTTATTTATTATTAATGCATGGAGTTTTCTCTGAAAATAAGATTAAGATAAACTGCAAAATCATGAAGTAATTATGAATTGAAATATATCCAAACACTGACAGTAAAGCAATACTAAAGCAATTTTATTTTAATAACCAATGATCCCAAATTTGCATGTATTCAATATTACATTTATGATTATAATTTTCAAGAAATTAAAAAATATATACAGTATATATATTTAATGTCTAAAATTACAAGCTGTTAAGACAGAACTATTAAATAATGCTAACACATTTGGAAATGATTTGTGAATTTAAAATAATTTTTTCATCAATAAGAAAAATTCTTGTAATTTTTTTAAATTATTAATTTCATTGGCTATTGTTTTCCATAATAATAAACATTAAAAAATACTTTTTGTATACCTTAACATTAAATTTTGTACTATTTAAACTATATTAAACAATATTTTTTGTTTGCATCATTAAGACAATATTGTTATTTGTACAATTTTAGGAAGAATGAATAGTAATAATGTCATTGGATCTTATTAAGTCAGATCTAAATGTAATAAAAATCAACACATATTATAGATGATAACATACATTATGGGGAATTAGTGTAATATGTTTCCACGTAATCCCAATGATAGACTGTCTCCACATTATAATTATTTTTAATTTTCATTTCTTTCAAAAATTTTATTTATACAAAAAATGTCAAAAAATACATGAAATCAAAGAAAACTGATGAGGTATATCAGATAAAATATCATTCATTGAATGCCGAGTCAGCATGCATATTTTTTCCACCAGTACTTACAATTTTACACCGATACAATAATTTTATTTTTGTTTAATGTTATTTCTGTAGAATTTTTAAAAAATTTTTATTTAATGTGGAGACATATTATACTAATACCTAACCTACATGATATAGTTCCATTATTTGTTTAATAGCCAAGTCTAATGGGACATCATTTGCTAATGTAAAAAATGTCTCATTGGAGATAGTTCTGTAGCTTTTAATAGTTTTGATACATATTTTATGTTCAAAACTTAGAAATAATTCATCTATTTTAACTTTATTTATACTAGATCTTTAAACAATACCTGAAATTACGGTATCTTTCATTTCATCATTAGTACTGAAATATTTGCTAATTATTGTGCTACAAGGCAATCTGGTGTTGTGAAAGAAAAATCTCTTTTGTATTTCAGGATTTTTTGATGTTGGTTTGTTTGCTTGAATGCTTTGTTTTCATTTTTTAGGAGGGTCAATGAACATATTACGTTCAGGATAATATTTGAAAATAGATCGCTTATACTCTAAAATAAAATCTTCATCAAATTTTCTGGCGAATGACTGTATTTTAAGCTTTATTGATGACGTGTTCCCATTTTGTTGATCTACTATAGATGTTAGTTCATAATATTTGATTCCTAGTTTCATGACATAATCTGTAATTAATATATGATTAAGGAATTCTTTCTGTTTGTTTTCATAATGTCATCTCAACTCTGTCAAATTTAAACTCTTTTATATTTGTCTGTTAGAATCACTATCATCCATTGAAAAGAGTTTTTTTGAAATTAATCTTTGTATAATAACTTTCATAGCATATATTTGCAAGTGCAACTGGAACACTGAAACAAACAACTGTATTGCAACTTTGGACAATTAGTGATAGTTAAAAATTGCATTTTCATTCATTTATCACAGTATTCTAGTTGCATCTTCAACTAATTTTATGATTATTGCTCATATTTCAGATTACTTTTTGCTTTTTTCAACTACTAAATCTATTTCAAAATATATTGCAATATTTTATATTGAAGAAACATTCTTTTGTAAATTTTTACAAGTAACATTTTTGACACAAAAAAGTCTCTCTGCTGTTCTTCATTCCACTAATGTGTTGTTTTCTAGTTAAGTATTGAACTTTATTTCATGATTAATCATGTTTTTTTATTTCTGAGTAGCACGTTAAATTTCTAATGTATTGTTAAAGTAGAAGAACGTTTACATCTCTAAGATTTGTATCTGTGGTTATTCAATATTCTTTGTAGTTTAATCGGAATGAAATATATGAATGATTTTAAATACAGTAGTAACAATAACATTTGGAAGGAGGAAATACCTAAATAATCTATTTAACAATTTATGATGATTTGACATTCTTGCTTGTTTTTTTTTTCCTGTAGTAATTATCAGCAATTTTGTTTTGCAGAATTTTTCTAAAATGAAAGCACTCATGTTATTTTTACATAAAATTGTTATACTAAATATTAATTTAAAATTATATAAAAGTTTTGAAATAGATTTGATAGTATATTAATATATATTCAGTTCTCGCATAACAATTTTATATCATAACGATGATCTTTTTAAAAGAAATTTAAAATAGATTCCTCTTATTTATTACTTTTTAATATCATTTTTTTATTAAAATTCATTTGATCATATATTTGTACAAAAAAAAGCTTTTAAACTTTCTTATAGAGTTTAGAGAAACTTTTATTAGAAGAAATTGTAAGTTATAAATCATTTAAATTTGTATAGTGAAAACAGTTTTAATTTTTTTAATTAAATGTTTATTTAGTGCATTCTAATTCAAATCTCCTTTAATCTGAACTGTTATATGTTTGTGCAGAACTGAAAATATTTTGAATATTATAGTAATTTGTCTTTGATTCATATTGGCTATAGCAGGGATGGCGAACCTTTTTGAGTTTGCATGCCACATGGTAAACATATTAAGCATACTTTTCTTTAAAAACGTTTATGCGTGTAGAAGTTTTAGACTTCGAGTAACTATANGTGAACGGCTCACGTATTTGTAAAATTTAAGTGACTCGTACAACATGGAATTCATATAAAACGGAATTATCAACAGTGTTATAGGGGGGGGGTCGACTTGTATGGGCTTTTACATTATCTTCGCTTCTCGATAATCGTTTTAAAAATAGTTGTCGTTAGTTTAGGAATTTTGAGCGTAATTATACGAAAGAACTTAAGAGACAAGAGCAATAATAATTATCAAAATAACAATACTTTATATGATTTATAATCGGAATACCTTAAAGTCGCATCGTAACTCAATTTTTTCTTACTTTTCTATTTGATAAGTGACATATCGGTTAGAAATAGTTGCTTTGTCTTTCGATGACACTCTTATCTTTTCGAATTGATATATAAAAACAACAAAATGTTTCTTTTTTTAAACTTCAACAGTATATATAAACAAGAATAGAAACATCGCATGATTTAAAGAGTAAGTTTCAGTAATACTTTCTTTGGTTAATTTGCCTTTCTTTCTTTATTTTTATCAACAAAAATCTTCTATAAAATTGCTTAAATTCGACACAAAAAGATAATAAAACCTATTTTTATTATGTCTCAAGAGAAACAAACTATATATAGTAAATAGGACTTTTATCGATTACTATTTCTCTTATCCAGACAGGCAAACCAGGTGAGTATAGCTAAAATATTTGCATATTATTATTGATTTAAGTCTATTCTATTATATCATCTTATATAACCTACAAATCTATATAAATTCCTCATACTTTCGTGTTTATTATTATATATTTCAACGTAAATAAAAGACGAAAACTTTCGAAGTGAAAAGTGAGAAAGTCATCTTTGTAACCTAATAATGAAAGTTATATCGATTTTCTCTATAACCGATATGAATGAATTACTTATTAATATTACTCTGGGGTATTTGATGATTTTAGGTTAATATTACAATAATAATAAAAAAGAAACGACAATTTAATTATCTAAATCAAGAAAAATAACCTTACGAAATATATTAAATGACAGCTTATATCTATACTAATTTAAAAAACGTATTAAACTAATCGCGCAAAGATTATATTATGAGTGGTAAATAAATAAGTAGGTATTAGAAATGTGTTTATATTTTTAAAAATTCATTCTATAAAGTAAACAGTCGATGCTATCACGTGTATTAAAGGATGGAGTTTTAGTTTATATATAATCAAGTGATAGATTGGAAACGGTTTTAAAAAAAAAAAATAAAAAAGTCTTTACAAAATATCGAAGTAAAAAAGAAGACAGACAGACATTTATCCGATACCATAAGAGTATTTATTAATAAAAAATAAAGAATCTATACGCGAACTAAAGGACAGGGATTTCGTGTTTGAGGATAAAGAATTTGACAAGACAGGTTAAGTCATTATAAATGACTCCACCTTTCTGTCGGTACGTCAGTAAAGAAGGAAGTAAAGAGTGAATCCCAAGATACAGAATTAAGTAATAGTTCTTCTTTATAACTTTACTTATTTTAAATCAAGTGTTAAGTGACATTATAAAAAAATAATTACTCTGTATTACTATATACATATAATATCTATGCAGATTTGAAAGAATAAATACATTATATACGAATACACCTGTAATTAAATTGTAGAGAATTACTAAATAGCAAACGAATAATCTATTAATATAATTTTTTTTTATGGATGATATCAAATGGGGTGGAAAAAAGAAAAAAAAAAAAAAAAAAACATGCAATAGTTAAAAAGCCGAGTAGTTCTTGATCTTGTTCATCAGGTTTTGGATGAAAAGAAAGCAGCAGACTGATGTCAATGACTTGTTATTGTAGTCAGGTATGAGTGAAATGTCCTGTATCATACATCATATCTTGTCAGTTTATATTTGGAATAATTATTATTTCTAATGCTAAATATCATATATAATGATAATACAATAATACGATATCATCCTATACCTTAATTAGGTTATATTTTCATTATTATAATTAATTCCCCCCCTACATATTTTTGTTTAATTAACAATAACAAAGGCTTTGTTTTATTTACAGAATTATAAATGTTTATTATGTATTGTCTAAATAAAGAAATTTGATTTAGTTACTATTTTAATATACCAACAGATGGAAGCACGTAACAAAATAATCGATTTTAATAATAGAAAATCAATAATAAAGTAGAATAGGAATAGAAAAAGCTAATATATGTACCATTTATATTTAATATTATCTTCTTACTAATAAAGGAAAATTAATTGTGAAGAGGGAGAGAAAAAAAAAACTTAAATTAATCTGTGGAAGTTTTAAATATCTCGACGAAACTTGGCAGGATGATGATGATGAAAAGAGAATGCTAATTAAAAGTGTTATCCAGTCATTGATTATTTGATTGGCATTTCAATTAGGATATTTAAATGAGCAGTTGAAAGGTATACAAAAAGTATGAAGATAGTGTTTCGTTGCAAAACTATAATGATATAATGTTAAATTTAATATTAAATATAGTAGATTATTAGTCATTGTATTTATGAACTATATAATTGTATTTCAATGTGAATTCCGTCCGTCCGATTGTCTTTCTTTAATCTCAAGAACAGTGCTAGTTAGATGAAAAACGAGATCAGATATAGAAACCATAAGGGGCAACAGGCACCATTTAACTATATAGAAACTTCCGATTTAAATCGAAAGTCGTTATTTCAATTAAAAAGTTCTCCCCCCCGAAATGTGTTAGATAGATAACCGGCACGACTCTATTGTTGAAGGAAAAGTATGATGTACAGGGGCAAGCCACTACTAATTTCAGGTGGAGAGCATATATTTTGGGGCACTACTACATACACTAGTAGTAAACGAAAAATAATACCAGTTGACCCTCTATAACACTGTTGATAATTACGTTTTATATGAATTTCATGTTGTACGAGTCACTTAGATTTTACAGATATGCGTGACGGGCTGTGAATGGCTCACGTATTTGTAAAATCTAAGTGACTCGTACAACATGGAATTCATATAAAACGGAATTATCAACAGTGTTATAGGAGGTCGACTGTAATTGTGCATCTGCAGATTGAGTAGCATGTAATTTGCAATGTACTTCAAAGTTGTGTTGAACTTTGTTAGCATGTAGAAGCGCATCTTTTATGCAATTTATGGAATTTGAGCGAGGCTGTTTATTGGTTCTCCACGAGGAGGGGAGATTATACGAATTAAGCACCTCAAAGACTTAGATATGGATATTAATAGTATACGATAGTTCACCAGTTCTTCGACGAATTGAGTTCAGATTCATGTTTAATAGACCCAGAGATCTCATTTAAAATGAAAGTGTTTTACTGTACTATTGATACAGTTGGTAAAAGGGGGTGAGGTCTTACTCAGAGGTATAGCCCTAGAAGGAGAAAGGAAGGAAGGAGGGGTTCAGGAGGTGGGATAAGGTGAGGAATGCGCTGAGGGAGAGGAGGATTAGGGAATGGTAATAGAAGGGGGAAGAGGAGGAGGGGCACCAGCTGGGATTTGTTTATTAAAACATAGAATTACATAATTACAATTTATAATGTTTGTACTGTACATAATGACTAATAGATGATACACCTGAACGATAATTGGCGCCGTGGTTGGTCTTACATTACAATTGCAGGCATGATGAGTGCTGAAGTGTGATACGAGGAAAGAATAGCACCCTTATGGAGGTATCCGAATAAGTCCTAGAAGAATGTGGTTCTTTGTTGCCGTCCTTGGGTCCTGGAGTTATGGAGTCTGGCTGTGCCTATTCGGTGAGTTGGCTGGCATATTGTCTTGGGTAGCAGTTGGGATATGATAGTCTGCTAACTTTAGGTTGTTGATAAATTTGACGAATTTGGTGTAGGCCTATATGTCCTTGTCCTCGAGGAATGCGCTGAGGTGGCAGGGCCAGTTGTGCCCTTTTTGGGTTGTCAGGTCTCTTAGTTGTTGACAATACTGATTGAACTTGCTATAAGTAAATATAAGGTAGAAAGGGTCATCCCTCTCCCTTATTAGACAGTCACAAAGTCCATTTCCCTTCTTTAGGAAGCAATGTAGGTAGCACTTAAAATTGCTGTAAGAATCTGCGTTATAGGATGAGTCGTACTCAGGAAAGTGAGGCGGGACCTATTGTTGACGTCTGGGAGGAAGTTGTGAGTATTCCGTCCAGTCTGGCTACTGTCCCAATCATTTTGCCACCTTGACATAGTGATGGCGGTGAGTTCCTTTTTGAGGAAGAAGATGGGAACGGAGGTATAGGAGTATGTGGAGGCTACTTTATGAGCCTTCTTTGCCAGATTGTCCACTGTTTCATTTCCGATATTGCCGGAGTGATCCCTGACCCAGTAAAAGGCAATGTGAGTCACACCGGCAAAGGCTGTTAATGTGTCCAGACTTATGATGGGGAGTTTACGGTTTCCTTTTTTTTTATCTGATATAGGGCTGTTTTGCTGTCAATTATTATGTTGATCCTTTTCCCAGTGAACTGCTAGATATTGTCTTGGATATATCGAAGTGTTTTCCATATTGCTAAAGACTCCGCTTGATTCACTCATACAGTTTGTAAGCGGCATTCCAAAAGAGTTTCCCTTGGGGGTCCACCAGGTGCACAGCTGCACCGACAGCGCCTGTAGCCTTGGAGCCGTCCGTGTAAAAACCGAGTCCCCTCAAGGACTGAGGTGGATGTTGAACAAAGTTGGAGGTTATGCTGTTTGCTGTTTGCTATTACTATTGATACAGCAATGCAACATTTAAAAGAAGTCTTCAGGTCCAAAAACTTGGCAGGTACTGTACAGTACATTCTCCTTTTTGTATTATCCAAAGATAAGAGCAATGACAGAAGAAAATCTGAAAAATATACGAAGGTTCTAGTTGATACATACACTACTAAAGTATGAAAAAAGAACACTGTTATAGAATTAAAATTATACAAATAGAATCGTTTAGTGCGAAAGTGAAACTATAGTTTGGGAGGAGTCTGCACATTGTGGGCCTAGGGCCGTATTTGTAATTGCTGTATTATGCAAGAGTCAAAATAACTATGGCCTTTTCAAGATATAACTGACATTACGTCTTATCTCCTATTCGTATCCCTTGTCAATTGTATACTTTTTCTTTAACTGGAAATAAATTTGCATTGCATAAATATGGACTCTAGACCCTTCGTACTACTTGATTTTCTGTCCATAATACTCGAACCTCTATTGAGAATCGGAGCGATTTGTAAACAATCAGTATGTTGTATCGTACAGTACATGGCAATATGACTTCAGTATACGGACTTAATTCATTTTAAGATATGCTCTGTTGTTCAGAGATAAATCAAAGCATCTAAACAAATCCTCCTCCGGTTCATTGCTGTTACACTGTTGATCAGGATCAACAGTGTAATTTATTGGTACCTCTACATTGGACCAGCGGTGGCCAAGCAGTTCCGTTCCCTGAACACTGGTAGTTCATTCGTGGGTTCGCGCCTGGCCATGCGGAGTTTACCGGGTTTTCTCCACGTCTTTAACACCTAAATAGGGACCAATTACCTCTAAAAGACCTCCCGGAAGGCATCTCCCTTAGACAGATTGCCCAAGAGTTGCCTTGCCCAAACAAATGCCCCTACATTTGGCACACCTGCGGGTGCCCGGTCAGCCCGCTCCTTAAACTGGCACTGATCTTTCAGTATTTCTGGGTCGTGACAGAGCATATCAGACGCCTATCGGGACTAGTTTCTTGAAAGAAGAATGGTCCCGTTGACTCTAATTACACTCTAAATTTAGACAAGTGCAGTAGAATCTTCTGGAAGACATCAAGATTTTCAGTGCCCAAATACGACAATTACGAGTGTTCACTGTTTTACTGAAGTGAAAATGTTTCTCTTCCTCCACAAAATCTTCCATGGCCAGAACACTAAATATGCTCTATTGGAAGCATTCTAGCAGAATTTTTAATATGAAAGGATAATGGCAACAATTTAGCCTTTACAAATTGCAGATAAAGATATAAAGGTATATAAAGGTACATTGAATCCGGCCGAGCGATTACGATCCATCCTCCGGGGGACCAGGAAGCGAATGCGGATGGGTCGAAAACTCCAGGAAATTTTGGGGGATATTCCGGATACTCTTACTACTCAGCGTCCAATGGCGGGGGAGGTCGTACACACCATGGGTTCGATAAAAATGTCTTAGCGCCCACGGGAAGAAAGAAATAAAAACAATTACCGATACTTCGGATTCTGCAGAGACCGAACACTCGTTACGTCTCAGGTTCCTCGTATACAGTATATAATCGCAGATACTTAAGAAGGACGATTTAATTCAGTGTCTTTCATGAATTTTTTGAAATTGCATTATAGCGAAAACACGTAGAAATCGAATTTTCTCTGTAACAACCTGTATAGTCTTTTCTAACCGTAAGATAGCGATGCTTTTTGAGTGGATATAACATTACGTGGTGGTAACGCGAGGAATAATCCCTTCCGGGAGATGTTTTAAGTGTAACCGGCCTCTATTCCGGCATTACAGACAGTGAAGAAAACCCGGTAAACTCCACGCGGCCGGGCACGAACCCGGTATTACGCGGAACAATTAATTAATACGGTTATACAATAATGAATTATAATAAAGATTTTCTAATTACTTACATTAACAAATTTACATTTAAAAAAAATTAAAATTTTTCCCGACGAAATAAACATCAGATATCTTCGTTTACTTATAATCCCTAAAAATTTTAATACGCCGACATTATTATTAAATAACTTATTAAACATTTAATAATATATAACTTTATTAAGGAAATAATAATAATACGAATGGAATAAAAATAGAAAACCGGAAAAGGAATTCGAAACATCAATGGAAGAATGTTTGTATAGCATTTGCGAATACGAGATGGCGCGATTGGAGTAACCGCTTCTTCGATAAATTCTATACTAAACGGTGGAAATTGAGATTTTTATTTGAATCAAACAAAATAAAAAAAAAAATAAATTTAAATGAATTACTAAATAATCGGTAAGTAGGAGAGACTTATAAACTTCTTTCTTTTTAATAATATATATGAATTGATAATATAATTTAAGATTTATATCAATCTTTACAATGCTACATATGATTTAATTGGTGTCATTTCCAATTTATTATATTTACCGGCTTTATTGTTATATTTTGACACCAGTTCTATATGAAAAGCATTGAAATTATATACAGTATATATATATTTGCATATTTATTATATTATATTTAAATGGTTTAAAGTATTTTTCAGTAGTATTGAATGAAGGAAGCATTTAAATATGTTACATGTGTAAATAGTATTGTGTAGTATAATAGTTGAAAAGGCTATCCACATTTTTCTGCGACGGAATCCGTAAATTTCACTAGGGGAATCCGATATTAAAGGTACGGGCCGAAATTCATGCCGACGTTTGCAATTAAAGGAAATATTTAATACATTCTGCAAAAACTACGTACTTTCGTTTGTTTGTCCCGGCACGACGCTACTTTAAATGTCCCTTCGCGGTACCGTTGCTCGTCGAATCGCTCGTAGTAATCTGGAACGGTTTCTTCCGATTACTCCCATTCTGCAAAAGGGTTTCCCCGCCAAAAATTTCTTTAAAGGTCCGAATAGATGAAAATCCTAAATCTGGACCGTATGGAGGACGTTTCCGATTCTGCTGTGCCGACTGCGGTTTGGTTTGATTTGACGTGCGGAGTACGGTCCGGATTTAGCCCCCTTGGATTTTCGTTTATTTGGACCTTTGAAGAAATTTTTGGCGGGAGGAATTGGAAGATACCGTTCTGGACTACTTCGAGCGACTCGACGGGCAACGGTACCAGAAAGGGACGTTTAAAGTGGCGTCGTGCCGGGATAAATGTCTTGACATTTACGTCGAGAAATAAATGATAAGTATGTAGTTTTTGTGGAATGTATTAAATGTTTTCTTTAATTATGAATGTCGGTGTAATTTTGATCTGTGCCTTTAATATCGGACTCCCCTCGTATTTTAGGCTGTAAATATGTGGTGCACCGGGAGAAAGATTCCGAAGAAAAAGGAAAACAAACACTACAAAATTTTCCAAAAATCTTTTCCTAATTAAAATTTGCTTCTTATTTATATTGTTTGTGTCTTCTATTACTTTACTATTGATGAATTAACAGTTGCATAAGGTGGGAATTTTATCGATTGGCATTAACGATTTGTTTATCCATTTGACTGATCCTCCGATATTAAATTCCAAGTGTTCGTCTCTGTAGGCTTTTTCCGTAGACTTCTCGGTTTTATTTAGATTTAAGCTTTTGTTGAATTTCTATATTAATTTAATAAAAATATTTAGTTTGAAAATCGAGAATGCTGTTCAAATTTCTCTATGACATTGCAACTTTTTATATGTACTGTACATATTTATAAAGTTACATTTAAATGATTGAAGTATTTTTTGATGTATTGAAGATGTACGAGTGAGGAACATTAAATTCGAAATATGTATAAAAATATGGCTATCAAAATTGAAATATTTTTGGTTGTAAATTAGCATATCTCTTCAGATCTGCAGCTATGAGGGCTATGAGGTCACTAAAACCCTTTGACTTAGATAACAGTGCTCGTATGTAGTATATGTAATAAATGCTTTAACTTTTGTCGTGTAAACTAAGGCTGATGTTATTTTTTTACACGTAGATTGTAGCTAATAGGCCTAGTGCTAGATGGAAAAGAGAAGAATACCAGTCACAATTTTTTTAGCTTGCTTCTTGTTTATATATTTGATCCCCCAATAATTTATTCCTAGCTACAGGACTGGCACTTTACAGTTTTTCTCTATATATTTTACAGAGTTGAGATGTAAGATTCTATTTAATTTTCACAATAATCAAATAAAGTATTAAGTTTGAATATTGAAATAACTGTCCGATTTTTGCTTCGACATCTTATTTTCTTGTCTGTATTTTTTTGCTGAATTAAATAATAGAAATAAAAATTCAGATGTTATGTTTTAGAAGTTGTTTATAGTTTCAGATTATAAATGAAATATAAAAATTAGTAACAAGATAATTACTATAATGATAGTTTTAAAGACAAAATTTCGTATTTACTTTTGTATAAATAAAATTTTTAGATTTATTTCTAAGTCACAGAAGTGAATAAGCATATTATTAGAAATGTTTGAAACATATATACATGTATCATCAGTCAAAAACTTACAGTAAAAACATATTTAAAAATGATAGTTCTGTTTTTAGCTATTTACATCTCTATTTTAAATTTGTATAATTCAATTTTTTAAAATAAATATCAGTTTATTTTTACAGTGAATTTAGATATAAATTACTGATTATTATTTATTTTGTGGCTATTTATAAAAATCTTTTCTACAACCTAAGGAAGACAAAAGTAAACAAAGAAGCTTTGATGAATTCTTTATTTACTTTTTTATGTTTGAATTGTATTGTAAAAAAAAAAAGTAGAATGTTATATTTCTAAAAGTAGTTTTACATAAAAATGGAATTACACATTTAAAAACAAAATCTATAACTCATGAAATAGTAACATTTGGTTACAATTGATGCATTTAAGACAATTTTAAGGCTACTATAGTATACGCTATCATAATTATCAGTCTAACGCCAAACGATTGCTGGATTACGTAGGGCTATATTAATTAATATAGCAGTCATTCGGTGTTAATCTTAAAGATTGGGTTAATTGACGTTTATATTTGTATAATTATCAGTCGAAAATGCAGAAAATATAACTGATCAGTCTTCTAATTC
>NW_019385850.1:134176-145047 GCF_000671375.1 Centruroides sculpturatus | reverse complement strand
TGCAAGGTCTTATTTTCAGGGGATGTCTTATTTTTCCATGAAGAAGAATTCACATTTATTGTTGAACAAAAGAATTCCCAAGTCTAACTTAAACGAGAGTGATGTATATCCGGTCGTGTCGAACTGAACTTACGAAGTTCCAGTGCTGGAGTGGACTTCCCACTCTCGCTTCAACTTAACCTTTTCATAGAGTCGATATAGGGTTTGATGATCAATTAGTGCTTGAACTAATTGATCATCAAACCCTATATTGACTCTATGAAAAGCTGTACTATGCAAGCTGTACTAAATTACTGAACCGTAGCACTATGCAAATATGATGGGACGTGATTCCCAGCCGACCAATTAGCGATCACCAGCTGTAACGTTATGCAAATCTGTGATTCCCAAGCCATAGTCTTATGCAAATCGTGCCATGTGGCGTGATTGTCTGCTGACCAATTAGTGGCTGTACTTTCAAAAAGCCAACGGCCACTTTCAACCATCTGTCGATGACCGTTACGACTAAAAAACTTTGCTAGGTCTTACTTTCAGGGAAGGTCTTATATTTCGCAATTCAGCAAAACCTGTGCTAGGTCTTATTTTCTGAGGATGTCTTATTTTCGGGGAAACACGGTATTATGTATAGGTTTAAAGTCCCTGATTCTAGGCATTTTCAAGAAAAAAAGGAATGACTTTTAAGTTATTAGATTTATATACTCTAGCACAAACATACACCTAAGAGTGAAGGAAGTGGCTATATTTTGGCCTACAAATGCATATCCCATGGTGGTTCTAAGTTTGAACCTCAATTTTTTAAATTTTATTTTCATTTTTTTTTTTTTTTTCATTTTAAATCTCCAGGAAAAGTGGGTTACATTTTTCCATTACCAAATCCTTTATTGGTAATTTACTTGGGTATTATTCTCTTAATGTTTTATTTTAATTGCTCTCATTCAACTTACAGTACACTTTTAACATATTTTTTAAAAGTTCCCAATAGCACAAATAAACAGGTTGTTGTTAAACTAAGTGCTGCTAAGTGATACCATTGAGAACACTGCTAAATTCATTTACTTGAAGCACTGTGTGCAGTGATCCTTACAGCAGTCTTACAGGTTTAAGGTTAAATCTGCAGTGCTCATTTTGGTTGCTTTCTCATTGCAACAAGATGGCTGCCCCAAAGGTGAAATGTGTGAAGTAAAATTCTTATATGACAGTAAAATAGTAAGATTTTGATCACCATGAATTGATATTCGTTTGTACTAATTTTTATTTTAAAATANTTGGAGTCTGTTGGATGGCTAGGAGGGAAAATTGAGTGGGAGGTGCGTCGGTAAGTCGGCAGGCGTCCTTAAGTGACAGGAGACAGGTTAACAAAATAACAAAGCATTTATTGAATAACTAAATCTAACTCTACAAGAGGTGAACTTATGACTAAGATTAAATGCGGTTATATTAAAATATTTACAGCAATTGGCAACGAAGTTCGTAACTATGCTGTCGCTGACCTAATTTCTAGTTTGAGAGAGAGCGCTTTTACAAATTCTAACCCCTAAATACCTCTCGGTGGAAGGGAGAGTTTGGCGAACGTCGTCTGTATGGAAGGGTGTGGTGTCTTCCATGTCTTCTTGCCAATGTTCTCTCTCTGTAGCTGGATCAAGTCCGCTGTATTGAGGTTCAGGAGTCGAGGTGGGCACTATCACAAAGTACAACTTCCTATGACGAATCGCCCTGAGCTTCCAGAGATTCGAGCTTTTATATCATTAGTGTGGGAAAACTGTCATGTGATTGACTTTTGTTGACAATGACAGTGCATTCTTCACACCTAACTGTAAACTTCCTCAGCTAGTCGTTATACAATCGGTGAAATCCAATCTAGTACAAATTCTTCGGGTTTTTTCCAAAACAGAAAATTTAGAATTTTAAAATGCCCGTAAAAATCCGCGAGCTCACAAATGAAAGAGGTTACAATCTTTTTCAAAGATTCGAAAAAAAGAATAATTTGAATATAGTTAATGTTGATTTTAGTAAATTATCTTTTTTAAAGCTTAAGAATTTGTTTAAAAGTGGTGCCATGGTGAACACGAACCCAATGTCAGGCTGTGGTGACAAGCCAGTTGGTCAATTCCTGTCGCAAGGATCTGAAACATCACTTTTAGAATCATCGTCAAATGCTAGGATGTATCCCAGAGGTGATGCATATTAGCCATGCCCAACCAGCGTGAAAAATTTGCAAGGGCTACTGGTTCAAGGGCTGAACCAGTTAAAAAAGCTAGCTTACCCAAACCCGATATCAATGCAATCTTTGCAGCCTGCAGGTTGATAGAGAAACACCAGGAGAAAAATAAACCACTACACATCGCCTTGCTCGACTAGGAAAAGGCCTTCAACCGCATACCTACCAGCTCATTTGATATGTACTCCGTGACCTGAATGCCTGAGGATCTTGTCAGCTGACTCAGAATGCTATACACAAATACCAGCAGCCAAGTGAGGTGCATGGCTGGTACATCTGACAACTTCCCAACGAACATTGGTGTTCGTCAGGATTCCGCACTGTCGCCACTGCTATTCATTCTCATCATGGACACTATCACAAAGAATATACAGAACGATGTGCCTTGGATGATGCTTTATGTCGACGACATCATGCTTGCAACCACCACTAGAGAAGAGCTACAGTGCTAGATGCAGGCCTGGAGCAACTGTCTGAGTCACTTTGGCTTGTGCTTTAACACTATAAAGACTGAATATCTAGAAATTTTTCCAAATGTGAGCATGATCCAGGTCAATGGTGATAATTTGTATAAAATGCACACTTTTTGCTACCTCAGCTCAACCCTACAGAGTGAGGAAGACATTGACGACGAAGTACAAATGAGGGTGAATGCGGCATGGCTATGATGGAGAGAAATCACTGGTGTTCTCAGTGACAAAAAAGATGCCCATTTACCTAAAATCAAAAATCTACCAGTATGTGGTATGATGGTATGACCCATCGTTCTCTATGGTTCCAAAAGTTAGCCATCAACGAGAGCAGCCAAACAACATCTCCATTCCATGGAGATGCGCATGGCTCACATGATGCTTGGTATATCCCTTGACCATATCATCAATGACAGGATATGCCAACAATTTGGCTTCACACCCATTGAGGCAAAAATGAGAGAGAGACACCTGTGCTGGTTTGGCCACATCCGACGATTGGCCCCAGATACAGTTGCCAACGTTGCCTACCACCTAGAGGTGAACGGCCGCCAGCCACGTTGATGACCAAAGCAACGATGACAAGATGCTATCAATGCAGACCTAAGGGCTCTGCACCTGAACCCAAATGATGCACTCGATCAAACAAACTGGAGTTCAAAGATCTGAATAGTGGACCCTACATCTGTGGGACAATGCTAAGAAGAAGATACAATCAGCCTTAAAACTAAAAATTTGAATTAAAATGAAAAAGATTTTTTCATTGCACCCCAATAATTATTATTTAAATTTGAAAAAAATTGTACACCTATAAATTCCCACTGTTGTCCATATGTCTATCTTCATTTAGTCTTGAGAGTGGTGTTATATAGATGAAAGTCAAGACNACATATTTTTTAAAAGTTCCCAATAGCACAAATAAACAGGTTGTTGTTAAACTAAGTGCTGCTAAGTGATACCATTGAGAACACTGCTAAATTCATTTACTTGAAGCACTGTGTGCAGTGATCCTTACAGCAGTCTTACAGGTTTAAGGTTAAATCTGCAGTGCTCGTTTTGGTTGCTTTCTCATTGCAACAAGATGGCTGCCCCAAAGGTGAAATGTGTGAAGTAAAATTCTTATATGAAAGTAAAATAGTAAGATTTTGATCACCATGAATTGATATTCGTTTGTACTAATTTTTATTTTAAAATAAAATATTTGATAAAACTTATATATTTCAATATACACTCAGATTCCTTAAATACTACAGAGATAGAGATATATACAAACTTATATCTCTATCTCTGAGAACCAACAATTATTTCTTTAACAAACCTTTTCAACCTGATCAACAGGTCATCATCAGGTATTTTCAATTCTCGGAAACATTTTTATGGTAGTTCTATATTTGAACACTTTTGTCCAAACATTAAATATACCAAAAATGTAACTAACAGTGTAAATATGTGAAATTGAACAAATTAAAATAAAATTAAATACAAATATACTAACACAATATACAGAATTATATTGACAGAGTGAGTGTTACGTATTAGATTTTACTGTATTCATTTTATGGAAGAATAACAGAAGAATACCACAAATTCCAACAAAGATGGTTTAAAACTAAAATTGGAGCAACTTAATACAACAGAAATACACTTCTTAGACATTGACATTTCATTCAAAAATGGTTTCTTAATTAAGTAATTAAGCACAAAGGTCTACATCAAGCCCACTCACAACCCATTATACAGTAGTGGCCAAAAGTAGAGCTACCCTTGACATGTGTTTTAAAAATGCAACCTCTATTTTGTTTACCACCTACTACATAATTAATATTGTGATAGTTGAAAAGAGCACAAAAAAAAATCAAAATACTCAATTGAATCAAAACAGATTTTATTTTAAATCTGATTTACAAAAGAAAAAACAAAATTTTTATATTTTACACTATCACAATATTAATTATGTAGTAGATGGTAAACAAAATAGAGGTTACATTTTTAAAACATATATCAAGAGTAGCTTTACTTTTGGCCACTACTGTACATTCCTTCCTCCTTCAATGATCCAAATACTTATAAGCATTCAGCATTTAGAGCTCTAGTTAGAAGAGCATTCCATTATTGCTCCAACGTGTACGACAAATTGCAAGAATTGAATAGGATCAGAACTGTTGCTAGAACCTTGGGATTTGGAGCAAAAGTCATTGAGAAGTTAATAAGTTCCTATATAGATTCTCATAAAAAGACAACAAAGAAGAATATGAACAAAGACGTTACCAAGTTCACTTACAACAGAGGTATGTCCAATATCATGAAAGAAATTGCAGACTACAAGAACACAAGATTACTGTACAAAAGGGCTCTTATGGTTTATAATTTGCTTAGAACAAAGACAAAGATACAATCAAGAAGGAAGAACAATCTGGGGTACATAAGATACCATATAAAATTGATCAATTAGGTCTGGACAAAGAGTATGTAGGTGTCACCAACAGGAACCTCAGCAAGAGGCTTAAGGAGCATATATATGATGTAAACAAAGGGCACTATTCTACAGCACTACCCAGAGTAATACAAAGAAATGGTTCGGTGGTTGAATGGAATGAGGCTAGGATTGTTAAACTGGTGTGCTCACTGTCTTTAGCAATGACTTTAGAAAAGTTTGAAATATATAAATCTAGCCTTACTGGCAAATGTTTGAATTACAAAGATGCCACAGTATTACCATTGGGCCTAGAAATATATGATCAAAAATAGCACAGTAAATCTAATAAGTAACATGCACTCTGTCTGTATAATTCTGTATATTGTGTTAATATATTTGTATTTTATTTTATTTTATTTATTTTAATTTGTTCAATTTCACATATTTACACTGTTATATTTTTGGTATATTTGATATTTGGATGAAGTGTTCGAACATTTATAAATTTGAATTTCTTTTTGCATAATTGTTTGAATATAGAACCACCATAAAAATGTTCTAGAGAATTGAAAATACCTGACAATGACCTGTTGATCAGGTTGAAAACGTTTGTTAAAGCAATAAATATTGGTTCTCAGAGATATAAGGTGTGTGTATGTCATAGTACTTAAAGTAGACAATGAAACATTTTAAATATATATGTTGCAGAAAGAAGCTGATACATTAAATTTAATTCATTAATTTTACATCACAATAAAGAAAATAAAGATAATTTGTTTTGATTTTTCTGACTAGAATCTCCTCTATTTGCTAAATGGAAACTACAGTTTCCATTTAGCAAATATTTAAAATGTCCTATTAATAAACAAAGTCCAAAGTAGACAAAGATATAATCAAAAATCAATAAAAGTAAGAACATAGAGGCAAAAAGAATTAATACTTTTAAAATGTTTTGAATTAAATAATTTGCAAAACATTCTAATAGCTGCACTGGATCTGCTATTTTGGAACTGCAGTGTTGCTCTGTGTGCATTGTTAAAAGACCTTCAGCAGTGACTGCAGCACTTTCACATCAAAAGCAACAGCGCTGGATTTAACAACAAGCCAAATCACTAACCAAAGATTAAAGGGAATTAAAAATATTCTATTTAGCTAGGAGTTAGTGATGTTGCAGTGAACTTACACTGATTTGTAAATGGATATCAGATATAGGCCTACTCCTTACAGTTTTCTGTTTTGACAATGAGTTAATTACAAATATTTCAAGTTGTTAATTGAGTTCTATCTTTGGACAAAATCAAGTTTCTTTGAAAATGAATTCTTGATAATTCTTTGCATAATTTCAATAAATCTTTAGTAAATTGTAGATTTATGCATAAATTCGTTGTGTTTAATTATTAATCAATTCAGTTGTGGACATATTAAATAAATAAATAAGCAAATATGTATTTATAAGTAAATTAGTAAAAAAAAAAGGCAAAAAAAAAATAAGAGTTTTGTAATGGAAAATCTTCTTTCCTTCAAAATTAAAAAAATTGAGACTCAAATATAGATTATCAATTTTTTTAATTTTGAAGAAAAGAAGGGTCTTTTTTGGTGTATAAGTATACATCTCAACCATGGGATATGCACTTGTAGGCCACAACATATAAGAGTGGATAATGTAGAGATTATATTTCTGCTAGTGTATAAATCCAATATGTTAAAATAGGTTCCTTTTTTCCTTAAAAATACTTAGGATTGAAATTTTTTGACTGTTACATACAAGTTAAATTTCACATAAACTTTTATTTTAAACATGAAATATTTAAAAGTCAGATAGTCATTTGGTCTATTTTCCTTGTAAAGTACAGTATATTTTATTTCATTCTAATAGTGGTAGCTGCATTCTTGCCTTATTTTTAAAATAACATTCAAATATAATAAATAAATAGTTAATGATTTATTAAATTTGACAGAATTTAATATAGAATTAAATCCAAGAAATATNACTGATACTAATTAATTAATAATATGCCCAATTTCAATTAGTCTTTTTATCTACAAATCTTAAAATTGGTATTTGCTTTATTTTTTCATAATGTCAATACTGTCAAAGACCACAAAGAAAACTTTCTACACACTTTGGCACGTTTTTTAGCACCATATTGTAACTCACATATAATTTCTACTTTTCATAAAGCAAGAGAGATTTTTTTTTATAGACATTTTTCTCATAAAAGCATTTGTTCTAACTAGAGTATATGTTAGCTTTACAATTGCCAGAGTAGAGCCAGAATCTAGTCAAAAAAAAGGAGGATGGTGTCCAAAAAGAAAATTAAGTGATAAATAGGCCTCTAATCCATGCAGGTTGTAAAACTAATTATCCAGTGGTTCTAAAACTAAATAATCCTTTTAGTTTTATCTCTTCCAAGAATTTGATCTTCCAGTACATGCTACAATAATACAATAAATTTAGTAAACAATTATATAAATGAGAACAAAGTTTATTGTATTATTATAGCATGTACTGAAGAGGGGCTAAAGCCTGAAATGCATTTACAATAAGAGTTATAATAAAATATTTTGAATGATATTCTCATCTGCTTAGTACTTCTCAGTCAGAATAAATGTGGCTGTTTACATCAGGTTTTGAAAAATACATTTTTTAGTTCTCTAAATTTATGATGAATTTCTGGTTTAATGAAAAATCTTGTTCAATTTGAGTTGAATTGAATCAGCATGAAAAGGATAGTTGTAAACTATCAAATGTACTGTACAGTACTTGCAACTTTGTCTTGCAGTGTTAAAACCAATGTTTTATTCAATGTACATTACTTTATAACATTATATTAAACATTTGGCATGAAGTGTGTTTAAAATTATAGTTAAATTTACAGCATTTAAAAACAATTTTAAGAAAATTAAAATATTTAAATATCTAAACACTTAAAATACACTTATTTTTCAAGAGTTTTAGCTATGTAAAAATTTGAAAAAAATGAATAAATGCAAACCTAAACTTGAAATTATATTATATACTTAAACCAAATAGCTACGTCATTTTTAAGATCTTTCAAGATTATACTTTAATTAAATTATTATGAAATTTGAACTAGAAATAGGCAACCTCAATATTTTATAAATAACTATTAATTAAATGGTACTTTTATGATTAACATTCACACAATGAGCATAGTAGTAGAACACATCATATGGTGTGATCATTGTCACAATACTAATATTCAAAGGATGTAGGAATGTAGCAGGAAAAAATTTTGAATTTTCATTGAAAACTTTAGTCATTTCAATTGTATTTCTATTCAAATGATAGTCCAACATCAAACTTTAAATGCAAACAAGTTTATAATTCAAAAAGTTATGAAGAAAAAAGAAAAGTGGAATAAAAAGAAAAGTTTACAATTTTGTTTAAAAATTAAAACACAAAGTTTACTTTCTTTCAGTTATGATATGGATTTCTAGCTAACCATTTTTTCCTATGAGTGATAACATATCATGTAACAGATTTTGTTTCCTTGTAGCCTTGCCTCCACATGAATTCAGTACCTTATTTATGAAAGTTCAATTTGCATACCACTTGTCACCCAAAACCAACATCTAATGATCAATTGTTGGAGCTGTTCACTTCAACAAAGTTTTGTGGCAAAGACAGCACTTAAACATTGTCTTTTACATACTGCCCAGAGAAACAAAAATATAGGGGCAAAACTAATAATCTTAATCATTGTACAAAATGTAAAAAAGTAAATATATTTTTAAAAATGGTGCAATGATTTATTATATAATATTTAAGTAACTGAATGTTTTTGTTATAATTCAGTTTCATTCAGACTGTAATAAAAATGAATTTCCTTAAATTCTATAAACAAAAATTGCTTTAGATTCATAATAAAAAAAATGAAAAAGTAATTAATTATAAATTTACGAAAGAGAAAAAGTTAAAATAAAAATAATGTTTTAATTTTGTTATTTTACAAGTATATTGAGAATGGCCTGAACTGAGCCCTCAAATTTTTCATATTAAACAATTTTGGTAATCTTAATCAAGCAGTTTTTTTATTGAANCATGAAAAAGTTGGAGTATTTTAATGAAAAGCTAATTTTTCAGTGTAATTATATATATATATAACTTTAAATAATTTTATTTAATTGGAATGAAATATAGTCAAACTTGGTTATAACAAGCATTAGGGAACTGGCAAGATTTCCTCATACTCTTCACAGATGTAACAAGTAACATCCATGAAAAGCAGTGCTATGGGAAGAATAGGCAGCTACTTTGGGTGCAAAAACATAGGGGGCACACTGTGGGTGGTAAAATTTGTAGTTATGCCACTGATAATTAGTGAAATCTATCTTTTAATTTTTAATTCTAAATAAGTTGATTCAAAAAAACAAATATGTAATTACATAATACTGTATTTTTATTAATAGTTATATAAACTACAATATAATTAATATTTAACAATTTATTTTTTTGTAATTAAAGATAATACTAATTAATAATATGGCAAATTTCAGTTAGTCGTTTTATCTACAAATTTTAAAATTGATGTTTGCTTTATTTTTTCATAATGTTGATACTGTTGAAGATGACAAAGAAAACTTTCTACATACGTCTGATGTTTTTAATATCATGTTCTAATTTGCAAATAGTTTCTTTTTGGTAAACTGAGAGACATTTTCTTTTCTTCATAGATATCTTTCTCAAAAAAGGGTTCATTTATAACTGGAGAATATGGTAATTTTATAATCATAGTGTAGATTAGGTAAATTGGCAAAGTAGGGCCAGAAGCTAGTCAAAAAAGAAAGGGACTGTCTCCAAAAAGAGTGAATGCTTGTAATCCATGCACGTCGTAAAACTATCTATTCCAAGAATTTGGTATTACATTTCTTACTACTTAAACAATTAAGAATATTCATGTGTTTACATAGCTACTGAAAATTTGCTTAGTATATCCATAAAGTACCCTCATTATAATTATGAGAAAATGTATGGAAATATGCATAATTAAAATTGTTATGGTGTTTTGCTTGTTATAACTGAACTAGTTATATCTGTGTTTGTTATAACTGAGTTTAACTGTATATGGAAATACAACATAATTATAGAGATCAAATACTTGTAAAATAAGTATTGATTCAAAATTAGTTATACAGTGGGTGATCGGTTAACGAACAGATCGGATAACGAACACTTTCGCAGAAGGTTTTTATGTTCGGACAACGAACACCCCACAGAACAAATACAAGAAGAAGCGACATAAAATAATGAATACCGATTGGTCTTCCCTTGTCTTCGGGCAACAATTCGAAACTTTTCGGAGTGTGGGAGACGTCAACATCGACGCTCAAGCCGATCGGATAGTATTCCTGCAAACTTTGAAATCCTCCCTTGTAATTCCAGCCTTTTATTTTTCTGACAAAACAATTCTTTTGTGTATTCACGAGACTGTCGGATAGGCACTCGTTAAGTTTTGCGTCTGTTTTTCTTTTCGAAATATGAGAGTATAATAGCAAAGGTAGAGAGTGGACAGAAGATACCTAATGTTGCCGGGCAATATGGAATAAACAGGTCTACAGTAGGCCTCAGTTCAATCTTATTTAAGAAAAATGCTGTATAATCAAAAAGACTCCAGCAGCTAAAGCAGTAACAAAAATCACTTCTGAGAAATAAAGAACATCGAAGAGTTCGTAATGGAACCTGAAACGGATCTGACGACAGAAGAATGCCTAGAACTTTTGAATGAAGAACACCAAGAAACTC
>NW_019385850.1:31867-128578 GCF_000671375.1 Centruroides sculpturatus | reverse complement strand
AATATTTAAATATCTAAACACTTAAAATACACTTATTTTTCAAGAGTTTTAGCTATGTAAAAATTTGAAAAAAATGAATAAATGCAAACCTAAACTTGAAATTATATTATATACTTAAACCAAATAGCTACGTCATTTTTAAGATCTTTCAAGATTATACTTTAATTAAATTATTATGAAATTTGAACTAGAAATAGGCAACCTCAATATTTTATAAATAACTATTAATTAAATGGTACTTTTATGATTAACATTCACACAATGAGCATAGTAGTAGAACACATCATATGGTGTGATCATTGTCACAATACTAATATTCAAAGGATGTAGGAATGTAGCAGGAAAAAATTTTGAATTTTCATTGAAAACTTTAGTCATTTCAATTGTATTTCTATTCAAATGATAGTCCAACATCAAACTTTAAATGCAAACAAGTTTATAATTCAAAAAGTTATGAAGAAAAAAGAAAAGTGGAATAAAAAGAAAAGTTTACAATTTTGTTTAAAAATTAAAACACAAAGTTTACTTTCTTTCAGTTATGATATGGATTTCTAGCTAACCATTTTTTCCTATGAGTGATAACATATCATGTAACAGATTTTGTTTCCTTGTAGCCTTGCCTCCACATGAATTCAGTACCTTATTTATGAAAGTTCAATTTGCATACCACTTGTCACCCAAAACCAACATCTAATGATCAATTGTTGGAGCTGTTCACTTCAACAAAGTTTTGTGGCAAAGACAGCACTTAAACATTGTCTTTTACATACTGCCCAGAGAAACAAAAATATAGGGGCAAAACTAATAATCTTAATCATTGTACAAAATGTAAAAAAGTAAATATATTTTTAAAAATGGTGCAATGATTTATTATATAATATTTAAGTAACTGAATGTTTTTGTTATAATTCAGTTTCATTCAGACTGTAATAAAAATGAATTTCCTTAAATTCTATAAACAAAAATTGCTTTAGATTCATAATAAAAAAAATGAAAAAGTAATTAATTATAAATTTACGAAAGAGAAAAAGTTAAAATAAAAATAATGTTTTAATTTTGTTATTTTACAAGTATATTGAGAATGGCCTGAACTGAGCCCTCAAATTTTTCATATTAAACAATTTTGGTAATCTTAATCAAGCAGTTTTTTTTTTATTGAACATTACAGTGCTAAGTTTCACATATTTTCATTGCAGTTTTATATTATTTTAAGAAATTGTTTTTTTTTTTTTTGAGTTTTAAAAATAAAAAATTTATTACAGTGTTTTCATTTTCAATATTGTAATTTGTATAGATTATAATATAGAATATTGATTATTATTATTTATTTATGTTAAATGCATAGAAGAACATAATTTAATTATTTGTTATTTATTAATTCAACAGATTATTAGATGGAAGACCAATTCCACCTCCAAAACCCACTAATTACATTTCAAGACAAATAAGATCTCCAGAAAATGTTAATACTGTTACTTTACCAAGATCACCTAATGCTACTGGATCTTACAATCCAAATAGGAACAGTTTAGCAGTTCAGTCACCATATTATTGTAAATCATCTATTAATACTGACCCATCATCATTTGGCAAATCAATAACTTTTTCTAATAATCCTCAGAATTCTTTTCCAATTAATTCATCTCATCAGTATTTGGATAATGAAGAATGCATGAACAACAATTTTGATCAAATATATGAGTGTCATCCGTATTCTAAAAGTATAGATTATGTTTCAACTAATACAATTCCAAGAACAGTAAATGGAAGGACTCCATATAACAGTATACCAATTAGTTCTAATCATTATCCACTACAGTTGCATCATCTTTCACAACCACCACCACCTCCTCCTCCTCAAATAATTTCAAACAGAGAAAGTCGTGGAAGTGCTTTTGAACTATATCGTAAACCAAACAGTCTAGTATCTGGAGCAGCATCACATCTTTCGTCTATTGAACATTCAAAGTAAGTGTGTTAACAGTGAACAAGCATTGTTATTGCCAAAGACTTCCTTTCTACTATATTAATATTTTGCATCAGTTTTAATTTCTGAAAATTTTTACCTAATGAAAAAAAAAGGAAAAATTTTATCAGCATGATTTGTGAATTACAAAGGTTGTATAATTTTACACTATTGTGCAATAATTCTTAAAAATTTTAACAGATATATAAAATTTTGTATATTTACAATGTCTAAAATTTTATTGAATTCCAACTTACCACCAACATGTAAAAATAAATTTATTATCTCTAATATATGTGCTTTAATATTCTATTATGGATATTTATTTGTTATTAAATATCAATAAAGATGTATTAAAATAATATGAATTTATTTGTGTTTTTGTCATTCTGTGTTGGTGGTGAGTTGCTCATGCTCTTAAACTATTATAAAAAGAATTTATATGCAATAGTTACTGCATGATATCATATAATAAATGACCAAAGAGAACTTAAGTGTAAAGTGTTGTATATTATTAAATTACTAACAAACTAAAATTTTAATAATAAGAAAACCTTATTTTATAGAAGTTTACTTATTCAAATTTTAAAAATATAAAATCCAAGAAAACACTAAGAAAAATGAACAAAAAATTAATACCAAAATTACAGACTTGGTATTTTATAAAATCATAAAATACTATGAAAATTTGGGTATAAAAGCAATTTAAAACTAGGATCAAGAATTGATCTGAACAAAATCGTTGGGAAAAGAACTAGTCTAATTTTCATTGTATCTTAAAAAAAATCAAAAAATAAAAATATAAGGTCCACTTTTATCTTTGTTGTTTTTTACAAATTCTAAATTTATTATTTCAATATATAAAATATTTTATAAGGATTTATTTTTTCAACTGCTATCCTTCATAATATACAGATATTAAATCTATTTTTTGCATAGGAATACTATCAAATTTTTTGATGCAAAAATTAATATTGCTTTTAATATTGCAAATTTTAGTTTTTATGTTTCACTCTTAACTTTTATTTTATATTTATTAACACATTAATATATGTTAATGGAATATATTACATATATCATATATTTACATTTATTTTATACTCATTTTTAATTTATTATTTACAGGTATATGATAAACTATTTATATTTATTTGCATTATATTCAAATGAATAAAATAACTGAATTTAAAAATAACAATTTTAAAGCTAAGTAATATTATTTAGCAAAGTACAATTACATTATATAAAATACAAGACTAGTCAGATTAGAAATTAGTAATCATTTTTAGAAGTGACAATATTTCAAAATTTTCTAAAAACTAAATATCAAGAATCTTAGGATATGCAAATAAAAATTAATTTTGAATACACTGTACCTATAGTTAATAACAATCTGTAAATATAATACACACATATTTTTTTCTTGTCATTTTACAAAAAAAAAAAATTGAGAAACAGAAAACAATTTACAGGTATACTTCGACTTACGTCATTTCGAGTTAGGTCATTCCCGATTATACGTTGTTTGTCAAAAAAGTATATGGAAAAATAAAAATCAAGTTTAAGTCATTTTATTCGACTTTACGTCTGTCCGCCACAAATATTGAAGTCGTAATATCAGTAGAAAAACGTTTAAAGCACATAAAATCATATTAAAATATATACATTTACAAGTATGTACTGTATTTACAGTACTGTACATACATTCGTAAATTTAGATTACTTTTTTCTATACTATATTAAAAACTAAAATTTATTTGTTTGTAATCTTAAAATAGATCCTTATTAACCATATATTATTAAAAATGCATTAATAAATAAAATACAGAACTGGGAATGGTAATTTATGGTTTAGCCTAGTGATAAGAAGATTCGGAGACAAGTAAATTCGACTTACGTTGCCTCTCCTGGAACCAATTACCGACGTAAGGTGAGGTATACCTGTATTTGGAATGATATATCATTTGATGAAAACATAGAAGGGACTATTTTGCTGAAAAAGTTTTTTTAATATTATGGCACAATGGCATAGTTGGCAATACAATTGGTAATAAGCTTTTATTACCAATTGTATTGCTGTGTTGTAATTTTTGTTTTTATTACTATAACCTGGTTAACTTGAATTGGTCAGGGAAAAAATTTGGAATTAAAAAGTTTCAAGTTTGTGTTTGGCTAAAAATCAAGATCTTGTGCATTGGTTTATCAGTGACCCATAATAAACTACACATATGATATTTCTATGGATCTTATTCCGTAGAATCATTGTGTCAATGTAAATCTCTCGGTATTGTTCAGAAACTTGAAAATGCTTAACCAAATGGATAAATATGCTACCAAGAAATGTTTTCCCAAATTGTTGATCCATTTGCTCCTAAGTATTTAGTAAGGACTTTTTTAACTGTGATATTTTATGCCCAGAATTTGTTTATTATTTTTTATCACAAAAATAAAAAAAAACACTCTTTACAATTGTTATATTTTTAAAATTTAGCTGCAAAAGTTAAAATTTTTACATAGAATCAGAATATAATCATTTTTTAAATTAATTTATCAAGAAATTCATTTATTTATTAAGTCAGCTACTGGAGAAATCCATCAGCAATCAAATAAAATAAAAAACGTTTGGAAATAAAGACAGGTTCAAATGGCAGTTCCATTATATAGGTTTCACGAATTGTCTAGAAGCCTCCACTCCTTGTCCGCCATCATGACATGATGCTTATTTTTAGTGGTATGTGGTTCCCGCACTTTATAGAAAGTTTCTGATTAATGTTCATCTATCAAATAAACTAATTATTTTATTTAATGAAAAATTAAAAGTTCAGAGAATTTATGAAATTATTGTATCAAAACTTCTTTTGAGTTAAACAGTTTAACAAATTTGAGTTAACCAGGTTCTAATGTATTACTTTATTTATTTATCATTACCTTTGAACTTACATTTATTTATTTTTCACACATATTTTATATATTTTGTAATTGTTGTACAGAGTTCTTTTATTACCATCTTATTTGAAATTAATTCTATTAAGTTTGTTCATACTTCCAACCAAGCTGTGCTGTTTTATTTCACTTTCTTTCACTTTTCCACTAGCTGGTCAATCCTCCACAATAACATCAAAATCTATAATCTGGCATTAACTTTTAAAATATTTATACAGCTCACACTGATAATGATTGTATACCATGAAAAGAAGGACCTCCCATTGCAAGAATTTTTTAATATTAAAAAAATGTATTTGCAAAAAACTAATCCTGCTACATAAAAATACTGTAAATGGTTGCTAGTGAAAATTATAATGTTAAATTGTTTTTATCTATGACATTACTTTGTAAAAAGCATTTCTGTATGATTTAATATTTAACCATATATGACCTAGCTTATCAAACTAGATCTGGATACAGTGAGTAAATTGGCATCAGTATCTGCATATAACTCTCAAAGAGCCACATGGTTGTGGAACTGCAGGTTATGATCACTTGATTAAACTAAAGTAAAACTTCTCTAACTCAAAGCTCCAAGGGGCAAGAAAAACTTCTAGTTACAGAGAATTTAAGTTAAAAAACAATAGAGTAAAAAATGCCTTTCTGAATAGATATGTATTGTTTACCTCTCATGCATTAAATAATCTTTGGTAGTTATTTTTGACAAGACTATGTCTTTTATATAATATAATTTTAAAGTTTATAATTTTATAACAAGACGATGTCTTGTTTATAAAATTGTGGTGCTGTTACAGGTACACAGCTTAGAAGTATAAGAAAGACAGAGTTGCAATTTGGCAGAGAGTATTAGGTGCCCAAATCATGCACACACAAAAAAAAAAAAATCAGACTTGTAGGTACTCAGGACCGAGTCGAACTAAAATACAAAATGGCGACATCTTTCTACAAACAGACAAGAGTTCAAGATTTGCGCATGCGTATATTGTTGGGAAGTTGGAAATGCAAACGTTGTGAAATTGAACTTTGACAAACGAATCTTTGAAAAAACCCATTTACCTCTCTGGTCGCAACCTGCTGACCTTGACCGATTGACCCAAGATATCTCATATCATTGGAACATTTTTTAAACTAAATGGCACTAGTCGTTATAATTTTATATTAAAAGTAACTTCCGAAATATATTAATAAATGTAAAAACAAAAAAAATTATATTTATTTTGTTTGTTCAAAATATAAAAATAATTTCGGATGATACAATAGCCATGATTATTTTTTTCAAAAACGGGAAATTTTTGTTATGCATTGGCAACTAACAGAAATTTCTACATTGGATAGGTTAATTTCACCAAAAATGCCTCGTGGATGACTTTGTGGTCGTGGCCAAGGCCTGTGAAGTTTGAATGATTGCATTGAGCTCTGAGTCTCTGAGACATAGTCTTGTCCCAAAAATCGGGCTTGCCGTTTTGCTTGTTTTGTTTTAAACAGCCCATGTAATGCCTTTCAGCTAAATGTTCATTGTAACTAATGGAATTGAACAGTTTTGCAGATAAATCTTGTTGAAATAAAGCTTTGGACCTCTTGCTTTGGAGTGGAACATTGTCTGCAAATAGGCATTGGAAAGTAGATACAACTATCTGAAAATTTCATGGCCAATAATTAGAATCACTTTGGACAGAATAAATGTTAAAATCTGATCATATATACAGTCGACCCCCTATAACACGGTAGATACGTTCCGTTATGTGATTTCCGTGTTGTACAAGCCACTTAAATACATGAGCCAATCACAGCCAGACACGTGTGCAGTTTAGGGACTATGGCTGTTTGAAAGGTTTTCTTCCATAAAATTAATCGATTCTAGACTAATTTGACTCAACATTTCCAAAATATGTATAATTTTTTGGGAATAATCCATATAAACTATGCTATAGACAAGAAATTGTAGAATTACTTACTGAGTGTGTACTGTTCGACGATGTCATTGCTTAAGCTTGTTTTTGTTGTGGAGCAGTGCTCCACGACGAAAACAAGCTTAAGCAATTGGAACATTCCAATTTTCAATGTGAGTGTTGAATGTTGAAGTCAACAATTTGATGTCATCAACCATGGAGTACAAAGTGTTTAGTTCCCATACTTCCATACTCAGCAAGATGGATTCCATTCAAATGTCTTACCAATTACCCACAATTCATTGGAAAGTAGCAGTCAACATATCTGTTGAGTGCTGAGTGTGTTGAGACAGCACCACTTCAACATTTAAAAAAAGGAACGACTTTTAATGAATGTTAAGATCAGTGCTGAGTCAGTGTTGAAAATTGGAATGTCCCGAATGACGAAAGTTTTCTGATAAGTTATTTTTCTGCGAAAAATTCGCTGAACTTTGGAGACATCATGAATAGAAATAATTTTTATGGTCATTGAATAAGAAATGTTTTTTTCACAAGAAATGTATAAAAATTTATCAATGCATACTTTCTACCTATTAAACTTTTGTTTAATTTATTAATTAACTTGTTAATTTTGTTTAATTTAAGTACCTAATTTATATACTGTACAGACGATAGTAAACTCAACTTACCCACCTAAACTCTCCGTAGTGTGGCACTGGACGGCAGAAATTAGTTCGGCTGCCCGTCCACTATTGGTCCAGATTCGACCAATCCTGTCGCGACAAGAGTCAACGATGACGTTTTACCGAATTATAGGAGTTTTTTTTAGCATGTTTGTACGAATACTGTCACAATTTTTTTGCCGTGATACAGGAATCCGAACTATAGGAACCCATGTTATAGGGTGGTCTACTGTATATATATATATATAATGTCTCTTTAATCCAGAAAAATTACAAGAATTCCGGTAGACTATCTTACAGCCTTTAGGTTAGGAACATCCTTTATTGAAGATACAGGTTACATATGCATTCTTGATAATTTTTTGGATTAAACAGCTACCACAACAGATAGTTAAAATTTGAGTTGGGAAAGTTGAAATTAACATAAATTGGTGTCGGGACCATAAAAAACTTCAACTTGAATTTTCTCCAAGTTTTGGAGATATTAAATCACTATGTTGTTTCATTAAGACATACCAAATGCTTCATTTTCTTCGATTTAAAGAAATATTTCAGTTACAGATATTTGAGTTAGAGATGTTTTACTGTATTTTAATCAGCTTTATAATAGACATTTACTTTTCTAAATTTATAGTTTTAGTGAACTAAAACTATGTAGCATAGCTTTAGTTCACTAAAACCAAAACTCATGAATGTGACAAAAACTAAGTTAATTTGTGCATCTGTAATCCATATACTTTTCCAATATTTCCATTTCAAATATACAGTACATATTGTAATTATGCATATTGTTATCAGTTAATAAACTTAGCTAAAATATACAAATTAAAATACACTGCAAAAATTTCACTTGTTGTAATTAGAATTTGGTTTCTGTCATCATCTTCAAATAATTAGATAATTCTAAATTTATACACCATTAGTAATTGAGACTAATGGTGTATAAACAATACATGTTTATCATCTTTATCAGTTATTTTTTATGTCTCATCCTGTGCTTTAAATGTTAGCAAACAACAACAAAGTTTAAATTATTGGCATTATTATTTCAATTATATACTAGCTCTTAAATTAAAGGTCAAACAATATCAGATGAAATGAATTACATATTAATTAGTAAGTTTTACAATTTCTCATATTATGCAATTTTTAATTTTTTAAATGCTCTTTTAATGTCAGAGTCAAATAAAACTGTAATTAATAGAAATTATAGTTTTTAGATAATTTATTTATAGTTTTCTTAATATTTTTTATATAGGTGAGTCTTAAAGTTAGTGAGTCCCATTTAAAGTAGAATACTGTTAATGTAAAATATGTTTCAAGCTATTTATTAGTGTAGAATCACATTACTAAATAATTGTAATTATTAAAACATTCTTTGTATCCATTAAGAGAAAAAATTAAGAAACAAAAACTGATTGAGAAATAATTTACTATCAGAAATTATCTGATTTCATCAGTTGTTAACAGAAATGTAAACACACATTTGTCTATTATACTATAATCAAAAATGTATAACAAATATTTTAATACAAATAATAATTAATGTGATAAAACTAATATATATGAAGCATTTGAAAACTTTCTATAAGAATGAAATGCAGATTAATATTTTTTCTGCTTGTTAAATTCACAATCTACAGATTTTATCAATATGGAAAAAAGCGTTTTCTTATATTCACTTTTGCAAACAGTATAATAAAAATTTAAATGTATTTTTTTAATGATAAAATTAAATCAAGAGTAGTAATTAGCATTGTGCAATATATTTTTGTATAACGATTTAAAGTATTTAAAATCAGCAAATAAACAGTATTCTAAATTCATGATATCTAATATAGCAAGGTATTGAAAAATCTAGATATGGATAGCCTAAACATAGGAAAAGCACAACATGAAATGTTTCTTGTAATTCTATTCAGTACTCTTAACATGAAGAAATCCAATTGAAAAAAATTGTTAAAATATTTGTATAATAAAATTCAGCTAAACTATGAAACATGATGGTTTAAGTCTGAAAACCCAAATAGCCTCTGGCAACTTCTCCAGATTCTGTCACAAGCATATTATATAGTTTATTAAGTCCTGAAGAAACTTTGTGAAGTAATGAAGGAGCAGCCATTGCCCTAACAGGTAAACAATATTCTATTATGGATTGACGGTTTATGAAAAATATTGCCTAAAGGGCTGGATAGTAAGAGATATTTTATGGTATCATTGCCATACTATCTCTGTGGAAAGCTAAGTTTTTTAACAGAAATAATGTGGCAGTTAAATGTAAGTTTCTTATTTAAGAGAATGCCAAAATTGTTAAGCGTGTACATAATCTATACTGTTAATATAAAGGTTAGGGTTGTCCAAATTATGTAGACAAGAGAAAAACATTGATACAGTTTTGCTTAGATCAATTTTAAGATTATAGGTTTTCATAACCAAAACGTGATTGTTTATCAATAGATCAGTTTAAAGAGAGCATGGATTGGAGGGAGTTTAAGATTTTAAGATTGTTAGCATAAGCTATAATGTTTGAGTCAATAAAAGGAATAGCAGCATCAGGCAATAAAAAAAGAGGTTACTTCAGACAGATCCTTGGAATATGTCCAAAAAACAGGAGAAAAATCACAAAATTCAGATTTACTCTGAATGCAGTGAAAAGATCTTATTCTAGCAAATATAGGAAAATAAAAATAATAAATCTCAGCTTTTCAAAAATTTTTAAATATAAATAATCAAAAATGCAATTTTTTAGCAAATATAGTACTGTATATTATAATCTAATAAGTAATAAACACACTGCACACATAAATTACAAATATCACTTACAAAACCAAAAATCCAGCTTGTAAAACAAAACATTTAAGGAAAATGAATGTTTTCAATTGTCTTGAGCAACCAACTTCAGGTTAAAAAAACGAATTTGGAAATAGAATGAGAGATAGAATGTTGTAATTTAAAATATAAAAAGATGCATGACCATCAACTGTTAATCAGACATCTATATATATAAATGAGGATGTTTGTTTGTTTCTTTGTTCACCATACACACCTAGGCCATTTGACCAATTGCTATGAAACTCAGCAGTTATATATTCAAGTACTTATAACTTAGATCATGTCATACATCCCACCCCAAATTATTCATTGGATTTCTATATATCAATTAATTGTTGGCTTTACATGTAGCACCATCTGTTGGAAAAAAGGTAACAAAATAATTAACTAGATATAATTTTTGAAAATATATATTATATTCACTGAATTACTGTGACAGTGATGTAGTGCAAAATAGATGTGCCATTACTGTGATAGGTAGCACATTGTACTTGCCTTCATGGAGTGCAGTGTTTTGCCCCTGTATATCATACTTTTCCTGTTAGATATATAACCGGCACGATTTTATTGCTAACTCTGTTCGGGGAGAAATTTTTGAATTGAAATAACATGACTTGCAGTACAAATCAGATATCTAATAATATAAGCCATTGATCATGCTGTTTGTATATCTGTAATCTGTAACAGAATGCCTAGAACGGCCACAGGGGCGTCCCTAGCTATTATTTAAATTAACAATAAATTCAGCATATTATTATTATTTTTATTTGTAAAAGGAATTTATTATTAAATGAATATTATAATGAATAACAAAAATATATATATACGAGAAGACCAACATTGAGACCTTCAATCAAGGTAGTATGTCTAAGTTGTTGTAAACTCTCTCTCTCACATGATTAGATAAGGGTCCAGTATCTCTTTATGTATCAATTATTATTTTCTTTTATATTTTGTCCTCATTAAATTTTGTTTTGTTTCTTTAAATGGTCTTGTTCTTGAACTCAACTCTTCGCCAAAGTCTTATCACGAATCTACGATCCCTCCCTCTCAAAAAGTATTTAAATTTAATCGGTAGTGTGACTAACGCTCTAATTAGGTTGGTGTTAGGAAAAACTGACAGGTAGATCAAATGAACTTCCTGCCCCCTAAATCAAATACTACTAAAAACCCATCCTAGTGACTCTGTGGGCATATCTTCCTGATCTGAGGCTGAAGAAGAGTGAGAAACGAGCTTTCTCAACTCCAGATTCCCACATTTTGATTCAAAATTTTCCCCCAAACAGAGTTAGAAGTTTAAAATATTTGTATTCGTTTTCTGGCGCAATGTTCTCTCACATTTTCAAATCTTTATTGCGAGCTTTACATCCTGTATCATCAGCTGTAAGCAGTATGGAATATATTCTATGATTTAAGGTCCATGTATGAAATTTTTAATTGAAATAACATGACTTACAGTCAAATCATATACGAGAGGGGACCCAAAAAAAACCGAACTGAGAGCACGCTGCCATTCGTAGATGTAGTAGAGAGTTCTCTCATTACATGGGGTTAGTAGAGACCTTCACGAAACAGCTGTGCAAACGACGTCAGTTTGTAGGTTTACATTTGAGCGTAGTGTTGCATTTCTCTTACTGTTATTTTGTTCTGCCTGTGAAGTTCTGAGCATCCTTCAACATCTCAAAACGATGAAAAAGTTGAAAAAAATCAGCCAAAAAAAAAAAGTGTTACGACGTCTGCGAGAGGATGGGCAAAGGAAATGCCTGGAACTTTGGCGATCAGGTGACTGGTTCCTTCATCACAACAATGCCCCCGCACATACGGCCTTACAAGTTACTCACTATTTGGCCTCTCAGGGATGGCGTCATTCCCCACCCTCCTTATTCACCAGACCTAGCCCCGTGAGACTTTTTCTGTTTCTGAGAATGAAGAAAAATCTAAAAGGAAAGCATTATGATGATGTGGAGGCGGTAAAAACAGCTTCGCTAAGGACCCTGGACGATATCAAGGTTGAAGAGTTCCAGAGATGCTTCAAACAGTGGGGAAAAGACTTCACAAGTGCATTGCATCTAATGGAGAGTACTTTGAAGGTGACTGAAGAAATTTTGTAAAAAAGTTAATAAATAAAGTTTTTATACAAAAAATCTGGTTATTTTTGGGTCCCCCCCCGGTGTATATAGTATTCATATACAGTTAATCTGGTCCTCTTTCTCTTACAATTTCCATGTCTGGTCTTGCCTTTCATTTATCTAACTCCATTCTCAAGAGTAAGGAAGGACAGAGACGGATGGATGACATGGAGTGGAAATTTATAGCTCTGCAATTTTTTCAAATTGCAGCCCAATAAGTACCCTCCAGTAACAGAGTGGATAAAACCACTGAACACTGGTAGTCTGTCATAGGTTTGTGCATGGAGTTTTCTGGATTTTATTCACTTTAGTAACATTTAAATTGGAACCAGATTTACATAGGTCTTTCTATGATGCATCCTCCTTGACAGATTGCTCACATCATGTTGCCATAATCAAATAAACCAAACTAATTCTAATGAGTGATTATTTATTGTGACATTGTTACAATGCCAGTCTACAACTTTTTGTCACAACGTTCTCAATTCTTTTAGTAATGGTCTTACCCCTGTACATCATACTTCTCCTGTTAGCAATAGTGTCTTGTCAGTCATATATCTAACTCTGTTTGGGGGAAAATTTTGAATCAAAATGTGGGAATCCAGAGTTGAGAAAGCTCGATTCTCACTCTTGTTCGGCCTCAAATTGAGAAGATCCACCTGCAGGGTCACTAGGATGAGTTTTTAGTAGTATTTGATTTAGGGGACAGGAAGTTCACTTGATCTACCTGTCAGTTTTTCCTGACACTAGCCTAATTAGAGTGTTAGGCATGCTACTGATTAAATTTAAATACTTTTCTAAGAGGGAGGGATCGTAGATTCGTGATAAGACTTTGGTGAAGAGTCAAGTTCAAGAGCGAGACTATTTGAAAAAACAAAACAAAATTTAATGAGTTGAAAAATAAACTACACCGATATAAATCCAGCAAAATTTAATAAAATAAAAACGTTTTCAATCGTTTTTCAACGATCATCTTCAGTTACCAAAAATAGAACATTAAATATAGAACATAAAATGCGTTCGAAATAAATACTAATGAAACTAATGAAAAATTAACAAATAAATGTTTTATTTGTTAATTTTTCATTAGTTCGTCCACTAGAGCGTTTTCCGTTAATTTTTATTTTTATTTTTGTATTTATTTCGAACGCATTTTATGTTCTATATTTAATGTTCTATTTTTGGTAACTGAAGATGATCGTTGAAAAACGATTGAAAATGTTTTTATTTTATTAAATTTTGCTGGATTTATATCGGTGTAGTTTATTTTTCAACTTATTCTACTTCCAGTACGTATTGATTATAAAATTTAATGAGGTCAAAATATAAAAGAAAATAATAATCAATACATAAAGAGATACTGGATCCTTATCTAATCGCATGAGAGAGAGAGTTTACAACAACTTAGACATACTACCATCAAGAAGACCAACATCGAGATCTTCAATCAAGAAGGTCTCGATGTTGGTCTTCTTGTTGAATGGAGTCGGCTATGTTCTTGGACAAGGCTTGAGGAGGAAATGTGAGTGAGGGAACTAAATGCTTACTTCTCAGACAAAAACCAGCTGCCACTTTGGCACTTTCCTAATTCATGTGGACTGCCCATCTAATATGGCAATGTCAGATTTCTATGGACTGCCATTAATTACGTGGTAAGACTGCAGATCTCTTATGGCACTTTCCAAATTCAGTGGACTGCTTAGAATCATGGGAAATTGCCCCTTTTATCATCAATTTCGACCAATAGAATTTATGGATTTATGTCCACAGACAGGATGTATGGACCCGGGGGGTCAGATACCCAGATGTTTGTTAAGATTAGTGATAAACTCCTGTGAAGGGAAGTTGATTTCCCTTTCTAACACAACAGTATCACTTGTGTCATCTGTTTTTGTAAACAATATAAAAAGATTAGATATATTTTCCCATGGGAATTTATGATAAAGTTCCGATTCTTACAAAAATAACATTACTTCCATTCTAAACCAGAAGTTCATTTATAGCTAATCTGGGCTTCTTGCCCTAAGCTTTCCATATCTAATTTTGACTTTCATCTATCTAACTCCTTTCTCAAGATTAAGGAAGGACAGACAGACAGGGGATGACAGTCAGAATTTATACAATTTTACATCGCAAGGTCTACAATTTTTTCAAATTGCAGCCCAATAATTTTTCTATAAATGCAATATTTACAACAACATACTTTTCACATGGTTAATACAATCTGTTGCCAAAATTTAAACACTATTATCACATAAAAGGAATTATTCTAGAATTTTTACAAGATATTTTTATTTAAACAAGTTTTATATGAAGTCTTTCGGACATTAAGGTTAGTAACTTCGATCACATGCAGGGCTATCACAACCTGTCTAACACAGATTACCTTTCAAATATTAATAGTAGACCGATATTAATTGATAGTCATTGAGCATCCTATCTTCCAGGAGGATGTCAACAATTACTTTTGGTCAAATCACTTCAACCCCTTCTACAACAGTCCTTTCTTTCTATTGGACCACCAGTTTGATGGTATTTGAATAGGAAAATTACATAATACAAAGTTACTGGCAAGCACAAAATATGTTTTAAGTGGTTTTAAGAAGGCAGCTCTGGTTTTAAAGTGAAATTAAATTAAATTTATCTATTTATTAAGCTCTGAAACAACCCCTGTATTTTTCCCACAAAGAAAACTTCAATGTTTAACTTGTTTATACTTAATTGTGAATACATTATATTTTCATACTTAAAATGTAAATCAGATCAGAATCAATTAGGTAAAATGTAAATCTGAAACACACTTATGTTTCTGACTTATATTTTAAGATTCTTTGATTTTTAGCGAGGTGAATCATAATAGTAGCTGTGCAGTAATATATCATGAGAATTAATACAAGGCATTAGTAATTGTTAACATACAAATACTTGCAATGTAGAGTATATACATATAATGAATATAAAAGAAATATATATTGTATTTATTTCACTATGTAATAATGTTTGTAACATTTTCTTATTATGGTACAGTCAAACCAGTTTATGAATGTAATTTGTTCCTAAAAGTTATTCAGAAACTGATTTGTTCCAAAACCAAAACAAATTTTTCCATAAGAAACTAATGTAAAATGGTTTCTATGTAACATGGATACTGTATGATATAGATGTGTATAAAATTACTTTAATCCTTAATGGTTGATCTGCTGTGGGAAAATCAACCATTAAGGATTAAAGTGATTTTATACACACCAATGAAAAATGAATTAATCTGTTCCTGACCCCCAAAACAAAACCTTTTTTTGCTGTATTTCATCCATAAAAATACCTACAATATCTATATCTGTTCTATATATATGTATATTAAAAGCAATATGTTACCACCAACCGAAATTAACACTTTACAAAGAAGTGCTATAAATAGAGACACAACTCTGATTGCCTGCATGAAATATAACCAAATCTAACCAAATTCTTAAATGCCATTTATATTAAGAGAATGCCAATTAACACAGATTTTATTAATTAATTTAATTTAAAGAAATAGATAAATAAAAACTCATGCCAAAATTGTGTAGTCTCTTGATAACTAGCACTGAGTTCAGCGTTAACACAATTTTTTTCTTATCTTGCAAGTACTTTTGACGAATATAAGTTCGTCATCCTCAGGCAAAAAAGAACAATTTGAAGAAATAGAACATGCAGAGTGTTCCAAGTAGAAAACAGAAAAAATTTTCTTGGCAATTTTTAAATTTAATGTTCGGTAATTCTGTTGGTAAAGAACTTTCGAATGCCTGCAAAAGCTTGTTGCACGTTACCAACAGAATTACCAAACGTTAAATTTAAAAATTGCCAAGAAAATTTTTTCCATTTTCTACTTGGAACACTGCATGTTCTATTTCTTCAAATTGTTCTTTTTTGCCTGAGGATGATGAACTTATACTCGTCAAAAGTACTTGCAAGATAACAAAAAAATTGTGTTAATGCTGAACTCAGTGCTAGTTATCAAAAGACTAATTTAATTTAAAAGCAAAGATTCATACCATGACATGAAGCAATCTCGACACCACTAACTTCTTAATTGGTAGTCCTATCATTGATTGGTTGGACCGTCGACTTTCTTTAACATAGGAAGCATAGGAAGTTGATCATTGGTGGCTGGCTCTTCCGAGTAACTTGTTCAGAAATTGAGTTATCGTACAGCAATCAGAACAAATATGGCATTCAAATGTTGTTTGTAAATGGGCATTCGTAACCCAGGGTTTGACTGCATTTAAAAACTCAACTATCATTGCTATACATTTTCCACTAAGATTATTATTTATGATAAAAACAAATCAAACTAATCACAAAATAATAACTAATGTTAAAAATTATATATTCATTCCATGTATTTATAATGGAATAACTTCTCTGAAATAATAACAATTAATTCAATCAGTTAACTCATAAACACATAAAAACAGATATTAAACACTCATTTTTTATACTAAACGGATGGCAGAGAACAATTCTCTCATTACATTTAAGATCAATGAGTGTGAATGACGGTGAAAATTAAAACAAGATTCAGCAATTAATCAAACTAATTTACTCTTATGAATTTAATAATAATAAATGATGATTAACTGAATCTATTGTTGATATTCTTATTTTCTTAAGTTTATCATCTCTATACATGATCATTTGGATTTAATTTTCAAAATTAATAGATATCTTTTAAGGTCATAAGATCAAGAAATAAGTTAAATGTACATTAATTGATTCTTTTAATCAATCATACACATTTAAATATTAACTTAATTTAAACCAAAATTTAATGGAAAATTTTTTTATGGACTATGCTAGTAAATATATATACTGTAATTGCTTGTTACAAATTAGACTGAAAAAATTTTTGCATCTCTACAAGCCAACCAATGCTAGACAACAGCTATAATACTAATAAATTATGAAACAATTTGGTACAAGAGGGAGGCATTAGGCACATCTCTTAATAAATTTAATAATTATAATTTTTAATTAAATAATTTAGAACTACTGGAAGAAAAGAATCAGCCCAGATAATTTATTAGTATTGTAGCCATTATCTAGCCTGATGACATATGGTATTGGTTGGCTTGTAGTTTTATAATGTATCGGGTTTTAGTGATGTTGTTTGTTTTTACATATCTAAAATGCATTTCTGTGAAATTTAAAATAATGAAGTTTTTTCATTTAAACAAATTACTGAAGTGATTAATTTTCATATACAGCAAATTAAAATTGAAATTTAATTATTGGAATGGACATGTAAAAAAGAAATTCTTATTCTAATCAAAAATTGAAGTTTTGGAATTGGGAGAAATTAATTTGATCATAATAGACTGTAGGAATATTGTTACAGATAAATTAATAAACCATAACATCAGGTAATAACATAAAGTCTGTCTGAAAAATTGAAAATTTAATGAATTTCTTTTCTACAAAAAGTTTATTTTTCAATTCACAATGTATTGTCCCTTATTCAACTTAACCTCATACCTACCACCTTTCAGGCAACTTTTTGATACCCTGTTGGAAAAGTTCTCTTGGTTTAGAATCAAAGAGATCTTGAGAATTAAAGTTCTTCCCGTCAAGGTGATTTTGCAAGCTCCAAAATAAGTGTAATCTGTATGAGCAAGATCTAGGAAATATAGAGAAGTATCCTTTTTTTCCCAGATGATATTCTCCAAATTTTTACAAGTAATAAAAGCTGTGTGTGGGCAGGCATTATCTTGATGAAATAGAACAAATCACCTATTGACCAATGCTGGATGTTTTAATTGCAGGGCCACTGTGATGGTTTCATTCCTTCACAAAACTCAAAGTGTAATATACCTTACATACCTCAATAAATACTGAGTAACATTGTCATTGTGCAGTTTGAATGAAACCTAACTTTTATCTCAGAGTCTGAGCCATTGACAATGACATTTAATATTCTTATGTTGTAAAGCCACATCAACATGCCATTTAATGTTGGGCTATATTCCAGCAATAATAATTTAATAATTATAATTTATTAAAAAAACCTGATAATATATGGCATGTTGGTGTGGCTTTATTGTAATGAATTGGGTTTTGGAAGATGTTTATATATTCTTATGTTGTATTCATTTTTCATTTCCAGTAATAATTTGATCCAAAAACAGAGCTTGGAATGATGAGAATACAATGCATACAATAAAATGCACACAATAATGCAATGTTCAAGTTGTGCTGGCAATAGTTCATGTGAAACCCATTTTCCCAAATTCAGCACTTTTTCCAGCTATTTCAAATGCTGTTGAATAGTAAAACAACTTATGTCTAGTTCTTTTGCAAGTTCTTGTACTGTTATGAAAGATTTATTTTTTTCTAGAGTTTTCAGCACATCAAACGGAATTTATGTTATAACCTGATATAGCATATACTCTCCCAAAAATAAAAACCTAGACAAAAAATGTGCTTTGGTCACAATGAGATCAGATATGGTTGCTTGATTAGTTAGTAGGCTCTTGTGTCAACAAAAGCTATTTTGGCCACACTGTGCCAAGAAATAAGGTTAACAGTAAAGAAATAAATATATTATTAAATACTATACAAATAACAAATAAATTTAGATATAGTTTCTAACTATAAAATATCCAAACAAATAAAATAACAAAAACTGCACAAATGACTAACAATAACAAAACATAAGTAACCCAAAACAGTACAAAATAATAATAACAATGTCCATACAGAATATTATTTACAATAAAAGATGTTAAATTGCTTTAAGCATATTGATGACTTAAAAAGTTAATTGATTACATTCAAATTTGACCAATGGCCTAAAACTTCCAATAAATTCACACCATTGCCAAAATACTGGATACAAATATTATTCAACTCACAGCATTTTATCAATTGGTGTTTAATGTACAAAGCACAGTGACACAGTCCTCACCCTTCAGAAGGTATTGATGAGTCAGCTAAGTGTGTCTGATTCTCGATTGCATAAGTATGACTTCGGATCTCTTATCACATGCTTCATCCAAAGTCCAATTTTCTATTAATGCCTTGATCTCATGTAGTTTATTGTGGACTTAATTGGCAAAATATGTAGAACAAACATGTCTTAATCTTTTTTGATGACTGATTAAAGGTTAGTTTCTTCAACAGTCATTGGATGACCAAATGGGAAGGGTGACCTAGCAGCAATGTTTGCTAATTCCTTTCCTCTTATGCTGACATTGATTGGGATACAACAGAATTTTAGAAAGTCATTGCTTAGAGATCTGATATCATATCTATCAGAAACAAACTAAATGCCGATTCAGCAAAGCTATCAAGTTACGCCTACTCTGCTTAACTGAGAAGTGTTACTTTTTAGATTCAGCTGTTTCATAAAAGTAAGCTTTTTTCACTTGCTGAAATAAGTAAGACTTTTAAGTAATATCAATAAAATAAAATATTTAACAAAAAAGTACTGGTACTCACTTAATTTTTTGTAAAAAGCTGAAAATATCTTAAATGTAAATGAAATAAAAATAAAATTTAAATTATAAAATAAATATGTTTTATATTAAATAATTCTGTCGATAAAGTCACTAGAGGAAATACTACATTAATATAATACATAAATAAATCACTTCACAAACACCAATAACTAGCAAAAATAACAAAAATTTACTGCAACAAATGTCTTCTTTCATATATAATGAACATTGCCAGATTTAACTGAAATAATACAGAATAGAACAACAAATTAGAACTTGGAATAGAACATTTTTTAATCATAGTTCAAGGGCATGGAGACTTGTACATATCAAATACCAAAAAATACCACTATAGTGAATTACGCAAGCCAACAAGATTGAATTCTCAAAAATCATGGTCAATAAGTCTGATTAAATAGCCAAAAAAAAAAGTAGCTATAAGAGAATAAAATCCTGAGGAAAAAAGGACTAGAAGTTTTATGAACCAGTTTCTTAATTGCTATTCCTCTCCTAAATGCCTTGTAAATTTTGACTCTCTTTGTAAGTTTTTTAGTTAATGCAGATCAGCCATGGTGTATGCATTGTCAAACTCCACTTGCATGTTGTTATCTAATGTGTAGGCAGTTCATGCTCTGTTGAAAATATGTTTTTTGAGACTGATTCATAATCCTTAATCCTTGTTTTGAGGTTCCTGCATTCACATACAGTAGAACCTCTCTAGTACGCCCTCAGCTAGTCTGTCACTCCAGTTAATCCGACCGTGGTTGGAGTTGAGAAACTTGTCCCGACTCGTCAGTGACTCACCGTCCGTGGCATTATTGTGTTTGTTACAGTATATGTTTTACATTGAGTGTACAGTACGTATACAGTTTTGTGTGTGTTTTCAACATGTCAGGAGTGAAACGTAAACACGTTACTCTTTCATTACATGAAAAATTAACAGTGCTATAAAGACTGGACAAAGGAAAGATTGTTTATTTTACTTTTTTCTGATAATCCGACCTTTTTTGCGTTCCGACTATACCCCCAGTCCCAAAGGTGACGGATTAGAGGGGTTCTACTGTACTCATATGAATGGTGTAGCCTTTGATTGTGAATTGGAATGCTATAGATATAGACACTTTGCAAGTAATCTCTCTCTGTTGGGTCCTTTTCATTTTTTAAGTTTTTTAAGCATTGAGAAGACAGGATTGCTTTTAAAAGAAGCCCTGCTGAGGTTACCACATTGGGCTATCTCTTTACAGATGAAATAGAGGGTCCTGTGATATGTGACCTGTCCATGACTATGATCTGTCTTCTGTTGTGGTTGTGCTATTCAGCCAGTTGATTCTATCATAGAACAAATGCCGTAATTAGATCTGCCAAGTAGACATGCTGTTTGCTTAACTTCAAGATGAAACTTAGCTCCTCCTTCCTATTTTTTGTAAATGAACAGTGCATATAGGCTCTTTTAAGTAGAGCCCAAAATGCAGCCAGTTTATATGCAAACAGATTGGGGTAAAAAGTGGGCTGTAGAAATTCTTTTGAAACACCTTTAGTATTTGTCCTTGATATAATATTTGTATATCCAGAAAGTGCATCTAGGGGAACTTTCCTGCTCTGCTCTCAAAGAGAGTTTATCATTAAATCTCTTATGGATTATGGATTATCATTAAATCTCTATAAGAAGTCCATTATGCTAAAAATAACTTTTCAACAAAGGCATCTATGGAGTGGCTTGATTTGAATAAAATTAAGATCAATATGTATCAAATATTTTTATGGATTTTTTTATCCCTGTCAACTACATGAAACTGTCATAAAACATGCCAGTAGGCTCTCATAGGTTGGGTTAGGTTATGAATTTACTTGCAATTACATTGATACAGATAGTCAAATATCTGTAGCACACAAGTGATTAACAGTCAAAATCCAGCCTTTTATAACTGATTCTCATGACAGTGGTATTTGCACATGTACACATTTACTGTTCTTCAAAGACAGGACTGCTAAACTGGGCCAATTGGGCTATTGTTTCAGTATATTGGATAATTATAATTGTTATGCTAGTTAAAATTTTATCAGTTATAAGTACTTTTATATTTTAGTCCATTTGTAAAAGAAATATTGAACATTTAGCATAGTTAATTGTTATTTAATAAACATTTTTATATATATCACACAAATNTTTAACAGTCGACTTAGGAACAAAATGTTCTACGGTCAGGCAGGTGGAAAAGATCTGTTGCAGAGAAAATGGAAGGATTTGTGTTCCTGCGTAACATTAGAGGTATAGCTAATGACATTTAATATTGTGGGGTTTAAAAATTTAGCTAAAAGAAATTCTTACTATTTTAATAATTTTAGTGTGACGATCAAGACTTGACTCCTCGTTTAAAAGAACTTAAAGTCCATTCAGTATTGTTCCTTAACATTCCTAGGTAAGTAAAATCTATTTCTAAATATTAGCTTGTTTTAAAGTCTCTATTTACACTTAAAACATTCAAACCTTCCACGTTTTATTAGTGAAAAACCATAAGTAAATGTGATGATATGCACTAGCTTGTAAATTTATTCTTTAGAGTTAAAGATGGTATAGTACTTCAATGAAACATTGATAATATAGGACAGGATCAGTATCAAAACTCTAACAAATCACATAATGAAGAAAATATCATTTATTCTGAATGGCTTGGACAACTGAATAAATTCAGAAGTTTTATTTATGTTAATTGGTAATTCATATTGGGTTGTTTGCAAGAAAATTAAAAGTGGTAAGAATTTAAGTTATAACTTTATTTCACACACACAATCATTTTGATTAATGTTCTAATACAGAGAATCTTTTAAGAGAGTAAGTTCTGGATATTGACAATATCAATATATACTATTGTTAATATTCTGGATATTAACAATATCCAGAATATTAACAATATTGACAATATCAATATATCCAGATATTGACAATATCAATATATACTATTGTTAATATTCTGGATATTAACAATATTAATATATACTATTGTTATAATATATTCTTGAAAATTCATTAATCTATTAATATCTTGAAAACTTCTTTGGTGCTTTAACTAATTTAATAATTCCTTTCTATAGATATCATGTGCCAATGCCTAATGACAATCACAATGTTGTTGCCATGGCTAGAGGTATATTTGGGCAAGCTGGGGGTAAACTAACATCTGATGAAACTGGTGTGAGTATAATGATTCCTCCAGGGGCTCTTCCTAGTCCTACTGAAATCTATTTTAAAGTTTGTCAAGATGATAATATGTTACCACCTCTTGATAGAGAAAAAGGTATTCAATAAAAACATTACCTCTACAAAATAAGTAATATTTTTGATATTTGGATAATCTTTCTGGAAAATGTTTCTCTTAAGGTGAAACATTACTAAGTCCTTTAGTACTATGTGGACCTCCAGGACTGAAATTTGCTTTACCAGTGGAATTAAGATTGCCTCATTGTGTTTCTATTCATCCACATAATTGGTCTTTTGCTTTAAAGTCAAGTGATGCTCCAAATGGTAAACAGTTATAACTATTAGTAATTTAAATGCATGTTTTTTTTAATGTTTCAAATAAATTAAATGTCAATATTTACAAAATTTCAATGATATTAGGCCTCATATGAAAGATTTTACTATTTCATAATAAATTTTATAAATATTTAAATATTATAACAATTCTAACAATATAATTAAATTTGAATTATTGTGTAGCTATTTTTCAAATGTAGATGCATTTTATTTTCTATTTGTGATAAAAATGCACCTACAGTCAAAAATAATTATTTCTAATACTTAAAAGAACTTAAGCAAATACAGATATTACAAAAATTTAATTTGAGAAATATATTTAAATGATAATATAACAAATAATCAAAAATAATAATTTTTTCAGTCAAAAAAATTCCTAATTTTTTTTTATTACTTTAAAGTTTTATGCAACATTTTAATGATTGCAGATTGATTTATTGATTTTTTCATTAATTTTAATAAAATTCAGTATCAGTTTATTTAAATAAATAAATATATACATATACAGTATATATAGTGGAACCTGGTTAACTTGATCTTGCATTTCCTCAATCATTTTCTTCCCCAATAGTCTAACATAGGGATTTACATGTTAAATCAAATTGGTTAACTTAAATTCATCAAACTGTTTAACTCAAATTAATTGGGTTTTTGATACAGTATTTTCATAAACTTTCCAGACTTTTAATATTTAATATAAATAAAATAATTAATGTTCATCTATCAAATAAACTAATCAGAAACTTTCTATAAAATGCAAAAATTACATACAACTAAAAATAAACATCATGTAATGTGATAGTGGGCAGGAGATGGGGGCTTCCAGACAGCATGTGTGACCTAGATACAGTAATACCTCAACTTACGCGAACCCGGAGTTACGCGATTTTCAAATCTCGTCGATTCCTCTTTTGTTTGAGCGCCAGGCAACTCTTGATTACTCATTCCCCCACACTGTTGTTCAGCTTCTTGTTCAGACGTGTCACGTGGAATCGACATATAGCTACAATTTATTTTTATTTATTTCTGTGTTTGTTATATCTACGGAGACTCAAGAGGCTCTACTATGTCATCCAAACGAAGTAAAACTGATTTTTCTGCATCAAATAAGAAAAGAAAAACTTTATCTTTGGAATGTAAAGTTAACATTATTAAAGACTTGGATACAAAAATGAAAATTTGTGAATTGGCAAAGAAGTTTGATCTACCGGAATTGACGGTCAAAACAATTATAAAAGGTAAAGAAAAAATTCTCGAAGCTGTAAAAAATGCTCAATCTTTAAATTCAAGCATCATTCGTAAATGTTATGGTATTATCGCTGAGATGGAAACAATGTTAAAATTATAGTGTGATAATCAAGTAAATGTGAAAAATTGTATAATAATATAATTTGTTATACATATGTATTATCTAAGATTTTTAATATTAAACATTTTTTTCTAAATTATTGTTTTCTTTAGTCTCCAGCCCCAATTAAAAATTATTTGTATGTATTTATATGCGAAATTATACTCCGACTTACGCAGTTATCGCTCGGTCCCACCTATCGTGTAAGTTTGGGGTATTACTGTACTATAACTTCCATTCGAATCTGCATTTATTTGATTGCTGATGGTTTCTCTGACTTGTTGATGTAATAAATAAATAGATTTTTGATAAATTAATTTAAAAAAATCAATTATAGTCCAATTCTACATAAAAATTTTAACCTTTGTGGTAAATTTTCAAAAATATAACATTCATAAAGAATGGTATATTTGTGATAAAAATATAAAAAATCCAGCGAGATGCTTAACTTTCCCAGCATTTGGTGGCACCATCTGTTATATCTTATTAAAAAAAAAACTCTTAATATTTTTAATTATTATAAAATGGTACAAAACTTAATTTTGAGGGTAGGGATGGGTTTTATAAAAAAAACTGTAAATGCTAATGTGTAAAATTCTCATTGTCTGATCCTTCTTGAGATATGACATGATCCCCTTTGTCTTCCTGTCCACTCAACCTTTAATCACCAAAATTTAATAGCATCAATCCCCCTAATACACAAATCTACCTACAAAATTTCAGAAATTTTCAACAAAAAGCACAAGAGCTATTATGCTTCAAACAGGGTTGAACAAAATTGTGCCATATGCACACAGACTAATGTCCCAACATACAGAAAAAACCCTTAAATTTTTTTGCATTTCTTTACGTTTAAAGATCCCGAGTCCAAAAATGTAAAAATCTTGGGGGGATCGTTTTTTTGACTGATTGCCATACTTTCCTCTATTATATATAACAGAGCTAGGAAAGTAAAAAGATGAATTCTAGGCATAAAATATTGCAACTTAAATAAATCCTTACTAAACCATTTCTCAGCAACTTACTTAATCATTCAGTCATTTTGAAGTTTCTTAACAACACTGATAGAATCATTGTGTCAATGTAAACCTATGCAATAAAAACCACAAAAATATATGGATAGTTTATTATGAGTCACCAATAATACCAATAAACCAATGCACAAAATTCTGATTTTTAGTCAAACTTCCATAACTCAGAACTTTTCAACTTGAAGTCCAAATTCTTTTTCCAACCAATTTGAGTTAACTAGGTTCCATTGTATATATTTTTATTCAATTAGCAAATACCATATTTTCATGTATATTGACTAAGATAAAACCTTTCACACTTTGTTTCTAGCAGTTTAACCACTAAGTACAAACGTTTTTGGCTGTTTTGAATGGACTTCTTCTGGTACAATGAGGTCGGTTGGAATGTCGGTTAGCAGTCTAAACTTTGTTATCAACAATGACATCACTAGTAAGAAGAAACCTACGTAAACAGTGATGCCGTTTGAATATCTGCTAACCGACATTTCAACCGACCTCATTGCACCTGAAAAAGGCCATTCAAAACAGCCAAGAACATTTGTACTTAGTGATTAAACTGCTAGAAACAAAGTGTGAAAGGTTTTGTCTTAGTCATTTTAAGTAGTTCTAGCTTCAAATGCATTCATGTATATTACTCATAAGTTATCTATAAAAAGTCAATTTGAAATCAGATGTAGATTTATAGCATAAAAAATTTATTTGTTGATTTTTATCAATTTCTGATTTATTCTGATAGACTTATCCACTTTTTTGTTCAAACTCACCATATCTCTCACCATATATTTTCTATCATATCTGGTAATAAAAAATATTATCAGATATGCTATTGGGTTAGCATTAGTTAATATCAGCAAACATTCTGATAGACAGTTTAAGAGGTTTCTTCTCAAATATTCCTGTTTTTACCATTTCTTCTGTTTCATTTTATTTCATAATTACATCTATAATAAAATTGCTAACAGAAATGAAAAGGAATTTTTTCAAGAGTATAAACAATATTTGAGACTGTACCTTCTAAACTGCATCTGATGTACTATACTTTTTAACATCTCTTTGGAGGTGTAGAATATAAATTATTGAGGGTTATGCAAAAGGCTTTATCTCAGTTCTAGCAATTTTTGAAACTTGTGAGTTATATGCTACTACAGATTATCCACATGAAAATAGTGTGTATTGTTTCCAAATGATTGTGTTCAAATCTGTGTTCAATAATAAAAGAAAAAATATATACTTAATTGATAAATATATTTTATGTATATGTTAAGACTGGAAATATATTTAATATAGTCAAGATTTATCATCATCCAGACAACATAATAGTAAATATTTAAATATATTGCCCAAAAATTTGCAAAGTTAAGTTGTATAGTACTATCAATATATAGGTTCATTTTTTTATTAAACATTTTGATTAACTTTAATATTAATATTTAAACATTTATTAAATACCAAAAGATAACAAAAATATTTAAAGATTTTTTAATAATAATAAAAGTATCATAACTTGATTCAACCAGACTGAAACCTGGTTTCTCGGTATGGTAAACTGACACCTTAATCACCTTGATCGCTCAGTTTTTATGAGATCTATTCAGAAATCAACTTCCAGTGAACAGTTAGAAAAAACAATAAAGGAAGAAAATAATTTTATTACACACTGTTATTTACAGAGTGATTACAATATTTGTGTTCACTACAACTAAATCAGCAAAGTACATCTATAAACTTTTGTATAATTGTTTTCATCAAACAATCTGAACTGATTACTTAAGCAAGCTAAAGTAAATTAATGTTTGCAATAGCAGTAGTGAAGATATTACTATTGCAAATAATGTGTTAAGTAAAAACAGAGTTTGATCTTGGATTTTCGAAAGTGGTGGATTGATACTTTAATTGTCTTGGCCATTCAACAGTTTAATTAGTATTTTTCTTTTTTTTGTTATATAAAATTGATGATTGAAAATTTTAAAAATTAAGTCTCATATCTTGCATACAGAACATGTATAAAATTAATTCTGATACTTGTTTCTATAAAAGCTAGTACAATTTACTCTTTGTAGTTTTTATAATCAGAGTGAGAAAAAGATGGAAATTTATTTTCTTTTTTTCTTATAATGATTTTTAAATGTGATATGTGGGATTTTCTCTAATTGTTAATGGAAATTACATTCTAGATTAAATCGTTTGAAAATATGTTATATAGAACATTTTGAATTATTATTAAACTATTTATATCACAAAAAGACTGAGCTTATGATATAGTCAATATGACAACCAGATGGCCATGGTGGAAAAAACATTCAAACTGAAGACCTGGTTTTCAGCCAAAATTGGTAGCCTTAGAAATTATGGGCAATTTGTTCTGAATATATCAGACATCATTCTTCATAGCCCACACATCCCCACTGGGCCTGGCCAAACCCATGATGAGTATGGATAAAAATAAGTTTTTAACTAGTGTTGCAACGAATAGTATTCAGGCCAAATATCGAATATTCGGCTTGATGAACGCACAAACGAAAATTGGTGCACAAACCGCATTATGGCGAGGACCCTGTTCTCTATTGGCCCGCTGTCACTACACTTCGCCAACTGTGTTAATTCTTGACAGTTGTAGCAGACAGACACGAGCATCATGGCAATATGTGACAAATGATGATATAAAATATAGATAACAATGAAATGACCTACACGTGTAAATAACGGAAAAAGAACAGAGAAGGACCGCGAAGTGACAATGTGAAAATAAATACGAAATTGAGTTGATAACATAATTGAACAAGTGGAGGCAGCTTATTGGTGCAAAATTCGCAGTCATCAATGCCAAACAATTGTTGTCATAGACTTCAGAAAGCTAAATGCTTGTAATGAAAGTCACTTAGCGTGCACGGGCAAAAGCCTGGGGCCGTTCAGGCTACCAAGCTGTCTCGAATTTGTGAAATCATAACTGTGACTTATTCCAATGTCCTATCTGTCTCTTTTCTCCGTTATCACCAGGCTATGAGTCACGTAATTGTAAAATTGGAAATCCACGACAGAAAAGTGACAAATCAAAAGTATCGTGAGCGCGTATTATGATGTATGCATAGGCATATGTGAACTAGAGTGATAGAGGAAAGAGAAAGAGAAGAGGAAAGACAAGCGCTTAAAAAGAAGAATAGGCAGGGTCAAACCCTCAGATGTGCGACGATTCTCAAACGAATAGGTGTGTACATGTGCTGATCTTTGTAATTATAAATTGTGAATACATGTGACTAATATTATTTTCTTTTTTATTTTGTGCATGTTATAAGTTATAAATAAATATAAACAAACAACACTAACCCGATAACATTAAATCTAAATACCAAAATGATTAATTTACTGTGTTTTTGTTATTTCTTACTCCTCTTTTTAGGTATTTGGCTGAATAGTGATTAAATATTCAGTATTCGGCCGAATAGCGAAAAATAGGCCGAATACTGAATAGTAACCGAATATTCGTTACATCACTATTTTTAACATTCACAAGGTGAAGATTTTTTTTTTTTTATCATTTTTGATTTTGACCTGTAAGCATTAAGAGGGCCTTTTTAATCATACTCATTGTTGGTTTGTCCAGACCCACAATGAGGCAGCTGGATGGTGATAAATGGGCCCAACATGTCTGAGACAGACCATTTCCAAAAAATTCCTGGGGTGGCCTAGATTTGGTCCCAAGTTCCCAGGGAGATCTAACAATGCCTAAACCACCTCAGCAGTATGGTTGTCATAGAAAGAAGAGTTAAAAACTAAAAAAAAAAAAAATGATCATTAATTTTTTTATTGTCTGTTAAGTCAAAGGTTGAGTAAAAGAATATTTAAGATTTATTTCTCATCATCACTAATTATTAAATTTTACTAGACAGATGGCTGAGATCATTAAAGTAGCCCACTGTTTTTGGAATGCATGAGTTCGAATTACAGTCAGATCTTTAAAACTTTCATGGATGGAAGGATTTATCTCTTCCCCCTCAATTATAGTAAAAGATAACCATAACTGAGTGGAAGAGATAATTATAATGAATCTTTTATAAAAAATCTTCCTGGTATTCATGGACCAGGAAGTTTAAAAAAAAAAAAAAAAGGAAAATTTGGTTTATTATTTTCATAAATATCTATTAAGTTCAGAACTAAAATCTAAAACATAAAAGATTGAATTTTTCCATAAATAATAGACTAATTTATTTCAAAGTTTTTGAGTTAAAATATATTTTTGAAGTTTTAAATTTTAATAAATTTACACTATTAAATAATAATAATATTTTCTTTCTAAATTCTACATACACAAACTTGTAGGAAAACTTTTCCTATTTGTTTGTATTGATGTTTATTAGATGATAATCATTAATATTTAAATCAATTATCATCATCTAATATTTGCATTTCAAAAATCTATTACTTGATGAACTTTACTGTAAATAAGTTTGCTTACATATACATAATCTAAATTCAAAACATGTTAAAATTGTTGATCACTATTGATATTTTAGTAATTATTACACTTATTTGCTTTTATGATACTCTGCTTTCTGTTTCATCTATGAAAAAATTTAATTTAAACAAAATTAACATTGTCAATATTGTGTAGTTAACTTTGTTCACATTTCAATATAAAATGAATTTTAAAATAAAAAATTAGAAAAAAAAAAAAAGAGAGAGAGAGAAAGAAAGAAAGAAAGTCAATGATATGATTCTAAGTTCACAAATTATTTTTTCTTTATTTCCAGCAACCAAACAATTAAACTGAAATGTTATAGAACAATATGAAAAGAATATTCTAAATAGAATATTAGTGTAACAAATCTGAGGCAGGGAAGTTAAACTACTCGAAAATATTTGTCATTTTGGTTGTTTAGTTGCTGGAAATAAAGATTAATTTGCGAACATAGTGAATTTTTCCAGTTTAAATTCTTAAAGTATGATTATATTTTAAATATCTTTAAATTATATTGAAAACAATGAATAATTTCCAGTTTTAACTTATTATATATTAATTCTAGGGAAACCATCAGAATGGCAAAACATATCATTAGACAGTAAGAGTGAAATTGATCGGAGCTATATTCAAGATGGTTATGTTTCAGTTTTAGTGGACCATTTTTGAAGAAAACTTGTAAATTTGTACAGTTTTTATAATCATGTATTCATATGTAAAATGTTTCACTTGTTATCAGAAAATAAATACTAGTCAGAATCTAAAAATATAGTAATTACAGCAGATAATATATTTTTATCACTTAATTTCTGAATTTTATTGTATATATCAATAAAATAAATATGAACTATTTGAATTTATTGTATTTATTAAACAAAATACAGTATATAACATATATATTTACATTGTTGTTATACAGAAAACTTTTATGCCACAGTATTGACTTGACTCTGTATGGGCTACACATTTCTGTTATTATTTCTGTTATGGAATTAGTTACAATACAGTACTGTATTGTAACTAATTCATATTTTAATCTGTTCTGATATATAAAATTGAAAATACTATGGAATATATACAGGTTATGGTCCATGTTTTTCATCTACTCCATGGAAAGTATGTCTCCAAAATACAAATTCAAATTATATTTGACAGTCATACTTAATGTCAAATTTTTTATTTGTGCCTGTCCAACAGGTTTGCTCCATAAAATTTTTCAGATTTTCTTCCTAAACACTTTTAGCCTAATAGGAGCCAGTTTCATATACAAAGTCCTTCCGAGAAATCACCTTCAAGTACATTTTCTTATTCCTACAAATAAACAAATATCTACTTGCATAATTGAGTGACAATTTTTGAAGAAATGTGATCCATTCTTGACTATAACCCTCATCACTAATTAACACATCTCTCTGTTAGGTACACAATGGTTATTTTATCATTAAATAACTTACTGTACATTTACAAAATTCATCATAATGGGTGATTCAGTTATGTTAACTTTTTTATAATTGGTTGCATGAGATGTTCTTTTCTTTTGAATATTGAAACATCAAATCCATAATTATTGTCCATGTTTATTATTCACCATGTTATTGTTCCCATGCAACTCCCCCATCTTCAAGCTGCCTGGAATTTAATAGCTTATACAAGCTGATCCAAATCATCCTCTATGACCATTATAATTAACTGCATTTCTCCATCTTCTCTGCATATTAAAATGCATACATGTACATGTTACGCAATTTTCATATTTAAGTTTTAAAACTTTTTGTTCTAAAAGTTGTTTATATTCTAAATGGTTAATGCAGTTCCTGTTTTTAATTTAAAACCTGTTCGATTCCTTTTCCGACTGAAGACGATGTTCATAGCTGCATCAAAAGCGCTTGCAAGAAAATAAAATATTCCTTAACATCTTTTATATAAGTTTTTCTCCTAGTGTCAGTACAATTGTTGGCACCATAAGTGTTTATGTTACTTTACAAGATGAGTACTAGAAAACAATGTTCTATTCCATGTTGAAACTAGAAAAGTTGTGGCATAAGTTACATGCCCAGATGGTTTTTCTGTTGAAGTGTAGAGGACATAATGTGATGATACCCAAGTGTATTACTATCAAGTACAATGCATTTCCTTTGTATCTATATAGTGCGCTATGGGATGTGGAAAAATCTCTCCTCTCAAAGTTAATCAGAAACAAACACATATGTCTGACGAATGTTGAAGTTATATATGGCCCACCTACATTTTTCCAAATTCTGTGACCTGGGTTCTCTCTATGACCAACTTGAAAAATTACTCATTGTTGCTTCAGGTTTTGCTCAATAAGGACTAAACTGAACAAGAAATTCCAGTGGCTCCTTAGTTCTATACACAAACAACACAATGTGGTGCTGCCAGTCCCATCCTACAACTACACAGGGAAGCCTATTCCTTCCAGTTTCCAAGATGTTGCAGTGGGGACCTAAGTATATTCCCCTGCCTCAAGGCATGGGTGTCTTGGAATTAGTTCTGTTGTCTCTGGTAGTGCTCAAGAACTGCCAAGTGGCAACCAAGTTCCCACAAATGGAGCTCTCAGATATCTCAACAATTGTCTGTGAGGCAACCTTCAAGTGGTGCCAAAAATTGAGTGACTGATTGATCTGTAAGTCGTTACTTGTCTGTTGCCAATACAAAACTCTAAATATCGGACAAGGATAAAAGGTTTGTGTTGTGCAAGGAAGAGGACATTCTTCACAGGACTACGGACTTCCTGAACCAGTCACATATAAAAGAATATTCAATCCTCCCATAAGAACACACACCTTGTTCTTATGGGGATCCAACTCCAGCTGTTTTAAGGAAGACAAAGAAAATAGTGTGTCTTCCGGATATAACTGCAGGTCTTTTGGGACTTAGACCCCCACCAATGTCGCATTCCCCAGGCTATTCTTTGAGGCTAAGATGCACAAAGCAGACTGGCCCTTGAGACCACTGGTCAACAAGAGGTCCCACCCCCCTACTACCTTGAAACAGCACTTGCTAAGCTGCTTGGTGGGCTTCTTCCCCCTTCCTCTTGTGTCACACCTAATCCATTGTGGCTAAGGCAGCAATATCTGCAATGCTTGATGTTTTGCCCCCAAGTACTGTACATACAGCTTTTATAAAATGGATGTCATTGTGTTATATCCCATGAATTGTCATGACTTGCTACTAAGAGTACCTCACTTTGAGGCAGTCATGACAATTCATTGCTTATTAAGGAAGGCTTCACTGCACAACAAGTTCTGGAGATACATGAAGCTTTGCTTCATCACTGAGCATAATTACTTTCACTTCAATGGGAAGATATACATACAAAAATAGAGTGTCCCAATGGGTTTGCCGTTGTCTGCTGTATTAGCAGAGTTGGTCATGAGGCATGTCAAACACAGGATTTTTGGTTCCTCGCTTACGATATCTTACCCATTATTATATTGAGGTACGTGGATGACATCCTTTTGGCATAGCAGGACATGGAAGACGCATTTCTAGCATTAGAACATTGCCTCGCAAGTGTATACTCTGCCATCAAGTTTACCTGAGAAAAAATCTCTTTTAGATCTGGACATCTCCAGTCCCAGGGGGATTGTTTTTTCCTTATTTCATAAATTTGGCAGTATTCCCCCTATAATCCCTGCCACAGCATTCCAAACTTCCTGGCATATTACTTGAATATCTTAAATTTCTTGAATTTCAAATATGAAACCAATTTTAAAGCTATATTCTCCTGTAGCATGTTTAACCATTGACCTTTCCCTCGTAAGTTTTTAATTGATCAGGGGTAATAAATCTCAATTAGATTTGATTCTATCATGATAAACAATAACATCTTTCTGAAAGCTATCTTCATAATATATTACAATTTTCTAGATTAAATAGCAAATTATTTTTAAATTACTTCCATTATACTTTTGTTTCTCTCCATTTTATATGTTTGTCCTCCTCCTCCTCAAAAAGTATTCCAACACAACTATAATAGATAACACAACTATAATAAATAACACAACTACAATAGTATCCAAATTTAAATTATTAGTTAAAGCAATTCTTAAACTTTTACTAATAAAACCTTCCAAAAAACATTGTGCCAAGACACTAACAATTTCCAAAAATTAAGTAAAACTAGTAAATAACATTTGAAGCATTCTCTGGCACATATACCAGGTTCCATTGCAAAAGATTCCAGATTTTTCACATCTATCTAAATTTTCCTCCTGATGAATCTTAACAACATACCCAGAACTAATAACTGGTGTGCACAAAAACAAAAAACCAACACAAACATTTTCAAACTCCACTAGACTTCTTAATTCTTTTTGGCATTATAACAAACACCTGATGGAACATCATAAAAGCTTTTTTTGGAATACAGTAGTCTCGAAAACTCGACACTCGATAACCCGGCAGTCCGGATAACTCGGCCACACCCTGGCAGGGCAAAAAAAATCCTTAGTTAATTAATTAAAATTTTCATTATAGACAGCTTTATGCCTCATAAAGTATTTTTCTGAGGTCTGTCTTATCAGGTAAATTACTGTACACAGTGTATTCATTAATTTTCATTTTCATGTAGTAAAGGCTCTATGCCTTCATAAAGGACGTACTTTTCCTTTGTTTAAGAGTATTTGGGCAGTTTAGTCTCTGTTGTATTCTCAAGTAAACAATACATACAAGTACAGTACACTCATACTTATTTTTTTAACCCCATTCCCGATAACCTGGCATTTTCACAAACTCGGCCACCCTTCGGTCCACATTAGGCCGAGTTTTAGAGACGCTACTGTACAAAATTCGAACAAGCTTTCAAATTACAAGCACAAAAATTTAAAAACCCACATCATGCCTGCACACTCAGTAGCCCAACTGAGACACAACAAAGGTTAAACAGTGTTGTCAATCAATGCTTGCCAGGCCATCGACAAAACCATATTCTCTTTGTAATTTATGCACACTGATGCAAAATTAGATTTAAATATCTGCACGGCCTCCAACTATCTGAGGTGTTCCGTGGGGGCAAAGCGAGGATGAGTTTGGCCCAGTTGAAATCCACTACAATATCAGGATCTGCAGTGTATGTAGAGAGGGTTGTGGTAGTTCTCGCATGTTGTATATCAGCGAGATGCTCTTGTAGCCTGATCCCATGGAGCACTTAGTTGACCCAATGTATATCAGGTTCCTATTGCACAAGGTTACCACAACATTATACATGGGCTGATTGAACATCATCACCGGACACACGTAGGATTCACCCCCATTGTGGACTTGCTGAGAGATAACCAAATTGATGTGGAACGGGCCCCTATTACCTTTAACCCATACTTAAGATCATTGTATTCCGAAATTGCCAAGAAATGTCGGATTTGTATCGCTTTCAGGAGGTGAATGACTATTTTTAACATGCTTCGTAATGGGAAGGATCCTCCCAAACCAAACAGACTCCCTAGTGTATATAGTGTCCCCATTAGAGACAACAGAAGCAATAGGGACCTGGTATATATTGGGTCAACTAAGCACTCCATGGGATCAGGTTACAAGAGCATCTCGCTGATATACAACATGCGAGAACTACCATAACCCTCTCTACATACACTGTAGATCCTGATATTGGAGCGGACTTCAACTGGGCCAAACTCATCCTCCTTTGCCCCCACGGAACACCTCAGATAGTTGGAGACGGTGCAGATATTTAAATCTAATTTTGCATCAGTGTGCATAAATTACAAAGAAAATATGGTTTTGTCAATGGCCCGATAAGCGTTGATTGACAACACTGTTAAACCTTTGTTGTGTCTCAGTTGGGCTACTGAGTGTGCAGGCATGATGTGGGTTTTTAAATTTTTGTACTTTTAATTTGAAAGCTTGTTCTAATTTTGTATTCCAAAAAAGCTTTTATGACATTCCATCAGGTGTTTGTTATAACGCCAGAAGAATTAACAACAACTCTGGGGAGTTTGAAAACAATTGTGTTGGTCTTTTGTTTCTGTGCACACCAGTTATTAGTTCTGGGTATGCTATTAACTATATCTTGACATGGTGTAGTAGTGTTTACTGATGAATCATCTTAAATTGTGATTAAAATAGGAAGCCAGTTTAATTTTTCAAAATTTCTCTATTTCTATTTTGGAATGTTAGGTTTAGTCATATTTAGACACTTCAATGTCATTTCTGTTGATATTCTCTACACTATTGTATCATTCTCTAAAAGTACCATACATCCAACACTTTCATAGAATGTCTTTAAATTCAAGGTTTTCAAATTTTTATAATTTGAATTTTTTGAATTATTTATTCAAAAAGACACCTACTAACTTCATTTATTAAGAATTTCCTCCCTTAGCATATTAATTCTTTAGAATACATCTTAAAATTAAAAATTCTAAAACTCCATAATCCAACAATTTTTTTAAATACATGCAAACATTTTTGCCCATGTTGAACAGGCATCGTCAGGCAAACAAATCTCCAGCTGCTGAAACAATGCCATACACTTATGCAGAGGGGAGATGATGTGAGATGAAAGGTGAAAGGGGAGGATAGTAAGATTTACAGTTCAAAGAAAGACTTCCACGCTATGGGGAAGGCATCAACCTCAAGAAAATTAATAGCAGTGTTATTGCGGGTGTCTACTATATTTTCATCTGCTCTAAAGATGTTTGAGAAAGTGTTGCCTGAAAGAGCTATGTACTGCCAAATCCCACATCCATGTTATGGTCAGAGGTGTAGATAGCTAATGCAGTGTTTGCCAATCCTTTCGTGATAGAAGTCTGATGTTCCTTGAGTGTTTAAAAGGCACATTGTAGCATTTATGTATTCTAAGTGGTGGCTGGATCTATGATTGTTGATGGGAGATAGTGTAGATGCCTGGTTGGAGGTGCATGTCCGAATGGTCTTTAGCATTGCGGAGGAGGGAGGAATAAAGTCAAAATAACTGGTTATTTTTCTTGGATATTTCTTTGTAAAGGGAGGCTAGCTTCCTGTCATAAGTGATGGTCCTATAAACTGTGTCCTGGGTGTGAATTTTCAGTGAGGCAAAAATGGTAGAGGAAAGACGACATATAAAACCTTTAATAGTCTGTGGGAAGTAGCCATGCTGAGTTGCATACCAGAAGATCATTAGGAGCTCTCTATCTCTGTCATATATGTCTGATAAATGGATGAAGACCCTGAACCTAGTTATCTTAAAGGTGAATGGATCATGGGATGAGGATGGGATGAAGGTCAGGTGGTGTATAGGTTTTCTATAAACCCGAGTAGTTATACGTCCTTTGGATGGGGAAAGTGCAAAGTCCAGGAAATGAAGTTTGATCATTTTCCTGACGATGCCAATTTCAACATAAGTGAAAACATTTGCACGTATTTTAAAAAATTGCCAGATCATAAGATTTTAGAGTTTATAATTTTAATTTGAGTATATCCAGTTTAGAGTGGTAGTAATAGAAAATATCTTTTCATAATTCTTGTCACATTAAAGATTCTAGTTGGCTTCTCATTGTGCATATTCTACAGCAAATTCTGTAGACAAATCTCAGCGCAAATTCCTAATGCACCTCTCTTGGATGGCTTGTGTTTTTACCTTATTTTAAGTAAAAACAAAATTTTCTGGATTTAACAGTCATCAGTATAATACTTTTGATTAACAGACAAGGTAAATCATAATTTTTTGGGAGTTACAAGCAAACATCAAGAGAATTATTTGGCAGCTATCTTAACTGTTATGACAGTTACTATACATCATAATCATCTCAATCAATACTCATCACACACTGTAACACAACAATTTTATAGATCCAAATTCTGAGTAAGTTTTGGAATTAAATAGCCTAAGTTTAAAAGTGTAATACTCTAATCTAATTATTATGTGAAGGATTTAGAAAAAAATTGAAGATACAATTATCTACAAACAGATTTTCATATTAAAAACAAATCATTCTCATTTGTTTTAATTAATTATTAAATTATTGTATAAGAGCTTTGTAATATATTATGAAACATTTCACATCATAGCATAGCATATTAAAAATTTAGTTGCAGCAGTAACTATTGCTCAAATAATTAATTCTGACTATTATGAGTTTTCATTTAAGCAAAATTTACTTAAAATTTAGATATGATGAAAAGCAAAGTTCAAAAATAATCCTATTTTAAAATAAAATTTAACTCTTACCTATTATAGGAGTTTACAATTTAATGTTATTTAGAATATTGATGTAGTAAATTTTTTTAAATCTGCAATTCATTTTATATAACAATTACATCATAAAACTATGGAAAATAAAATTGCAATTAAAAACATTATCCAAATTTCATGTTTTAATATAATTTGATAGTTCTGATTATCAGTTAAATCAAATAATGTATATAGGATAAATTATATACATAAAATCATATAAGTAAGGCAAAAAAATAAATAAATAAATAAATAAACCAAACAGTAATCATATTGTAAAAATTTTTTTATTCAACAAGAACTGAAATACAAAGATTTTATTTCTAATGCCGCTCATTATTTCATAACACAAGGCTGAAAACGGATCGTTTCAAATATCTGTAAAATTTCAGTGCAATAATAAACTCCATACTAATGCACAAGGTATGATTATTATGGAACATTTCCAGTATTTTAATAGGAAATTAATATTGATAAATTTTAAATTTTCTAGCATGACTTCATTGAAATTCTTTATCAATCTGTTAAATCAATATGATAAAAACAGTTTGATAAAATTTCAATGAAACTATATCTTACATTTTAAATTTGCATTTTAAAGATTTATAAAGGTTTGTTCTGATTAAATTAATATGAATTTATTATTAATGTTTATGAAGTAACGATTCTGTAATGTATATGATGAATGATAGAGGACTTGGTGCATAATATATTACACAATGCACAACATAATGAAACACACAAAATCATAAAACACAGCAAAGGAATGGTTCTATGTTAAACAATTTTAAGCAAATGAGAATTATGAACCCAAACTGTACAGTTTATTATTAAAATATCAGCCTTGTGCAATGGTAGGAAAATGTCCTTGAACTTCACATCCTAAATGACTGCCAGGCACAGATGTCTTCTAATGGCAAAAGGAAAACCTCAATTACAGTTCTTTCATAGGGAGGAAAATATAATAAAATCCTACCCTATGTAAATAGATTCTGTGCTTGGCAATCCTAGGAAAGAAATGATTGAGGTCCTTCTTGATGTATCTACTATAGCTGTACAATGAATTCTAGGAGTGTTAACAGTTCTTTTCACTCCATTAAACAACTCTCAATCTTCATCATCTCTTTTCCGTTTTTGCCCCCTCGCTGTTGCATCTATAAACAAAAAAATAATTTTTTGTAAGCATTGTTAGAAAGCTTATTTTATCATATAATACAAAATTTTAATATTGCTAAGAATGTTTGAGAAACATGCTAACTAATAAGAACTATACACTTCATATCTACAACTAAGCTTGTACCAAAAGTAATTATTGCCAATTTTTTACAAACTATAACACTCAATCTGCAGAGAAAAAATGAGTATACTATTGGGTTGCTCGGACAATACATAAAATCATATAAGTAAGAAAATAAAAACAATTTTCTTATAATATATAAATATTTTATTGAATTATATATTGACCATTTTGGTCCAATACCTTTTGCTACCTTTCTGGTAGTAGCATGATTCAAGCTCATAAAAGTTCTGATCTTTGCTTACAAAAACTAATTCAAGTGATTTTTGACATTCTCATCTGAAGTAAATGTTTTACAGTTTAAAAAATTTTGTAAAGACTGGAACAAGTAATAATCCGAGAGTGCCAGAGCTGGTGAATATGATAGGTGTGATACCACATCCCATCCAAGCTCTAACAGCTTCTGACAAGTTATCAATCTTGTGTGAGGTCTGGCATTATCATGGTGAAACACTATGCCTTTTCTGTTGATCAATTCTGGCCTTTTCAGTTTGATGTTATCACTCAATTTGTCCAGTTGACAGCAGTACACTTACAAATCAATTGTGGAATTGTCTAGAAGCTCAAAAAAAACCAATTCCCTTCAAATCCCACCAAACAGAAAGCGCTACTTTTTTGATGAATATTGGCTTTCAAAGAATCATTTCAAATGGATAATTTTCTTGACATTTGAGAAGCAAAATCACGGGTGTCTGTGCGACAGAGCAAATATCTTTAAGAACATGTGGATGCCATATAACAAGCTTTGAAATGAAATCAAGTCGTTTCAAGTGATCATAAACAGTTGAATTTGACAAATTTAATCTCTTAGCAATTTCTCATGTTGTTATCCAGCAGTTTGCTTCAATCTACCTTTATTTTGTCTTCATCAGCTTCAACTGGCCTTCCAGAATGTAGTGCATCTTCAATATCGAAATTGCAGGAATAAAATTTTGCAAACCAGTTTTGGCATTGTTGTTCTGTCAACACACCTTCTCCATACATGTCACACAATTTTCTTCTTGCTTGAACAGCATTCTTACCTTTTTCGTAATAAAAAAGCAAAATATGCTGAAAATGATGCTTTCAATTTTCCATACAGTGATACCCCGAACTTACGCGATAGGTGGGACCAAGCGATAACCGTGTAACTCGAATTCGCGTAAGTCGGGGTATAATTTCGCAATTTGTGTAAAATCCAGATTGGAGGTATGTAAGCTAATAAATGTTCTCGTTAATCTTATCTCGTCTTTTGATTTATTCATGGTTACAAGAAATCACACATAGAGTCTCTCAAGTCTCTGTAGATATAAAATACATAGAAATAAATAACACAAAATAAATTGTAGCTATGCGTCGATTCACAAACGGATAAACACAAAATGAAACAAATGGGCTTTGCACTTGACTTCCTCACATGCTGCACACACACAGGAGATAAGTTTCTCAATGATGAAACTTGGATTTACCACAATACTCCTGGTTCCAAAAAACAATTGCTGCAATGGCACCATACACATTCCCCATAACCCAAGAAATTGAAAACTTCAATTTCAGAAAAAAAATTATGGCTTGTTTTGTGGGACAGAAAAGGCATTCTTCTGATTGACTTCATGCCTCCTGGCACTATAATTAATGCTGCTCCATATTGCCAAACTTTGCAATGCTTTTGATGGGACATTCAAAACAAATGGAAGGGAAGTTGACAACTGGTGCCTGCCTACTTCATGACAATGCTTGGGCTCAAACAGCAATTGTCATCAAAACACTTCTCAAACAATTCAAATGGAAAATTTTTTGACCATCCTCCATATGGCCCAGATCTTGCTCCATGACTTCCAATTATTTATTTATCTGAAGAAACATCTTGCAGGACAACAGTTCCAGAACAATAATGAGATCAAATATGAAGTTAAAATGTGGTTCCAGCAACAAGTGGAGGAATTCTATGACTCTGATATATATAAGCTAGTAACACAGATTTGGACAATGGTGGTAATTATATAGAAAAATAGTGCATAAACCAGTAAATAAGGTGTAGTGAATGTTTGTTCAAATAAAAGTATTTTGAATGAATATTAGCCATTGTATCTTTACTTTTCAGACATGCCATCTATATTTTACAGGACTTAGAGCTTGAACTTTATATTCACTTTGCCTTGTTCCACTTTACAATGTTTTCAACTGAAACAAAAAACAAGCCAAACTATACTTGCTTTACGAGGTACTAAACTGATATTCTTTTAACTCCTAACAGCATGGAGATAAATCCAATTCTATTTTGCTAATGTTTATTAGACTGAGGATATCATTTCTTTGATATAGCAGACCAAATCAGTTACTTTGATACCTTAAGAAAGCTACATTAATTAATCAGTGGTATTTTTAAATGAGTTCAAAATAAATGATAATTAAAAGTTATTGATATATCATTTAAAACAATATAGCAATTATGTACTGTATAGTAACATAATACTTCCAATCTATAAAAGAAACATTTGATTAAGAAATGAAACCAATTATAATCAGTTGTGACATTTTATTTTCTGATGACTTTGCTTCTGGTCTATTAGCATATCTTTTGTCTGACACAAAGCATCAAAGTTTGTAAGATTTTCAAGAAATTTTTTTTATTACAGTTTAAATGTTTATCAGTAAATTGTTAAATAAAACCAAGCCTCATATTTCCTATAATAAACACTAGTACATCTAATGTCCTTTAGCATGCTTGTAATTGTAATTCTTCATGACAATATTCTTGAACATTATATTTTTTGAGATCAGCAAATTGTTTATGTTAACTTTCCATACAATTCTATTTTATAAAGAATGAGATTTTTTCATTTATCTTTATTATCCAATTCTCTTGATTAATTATTCTTTTTTTGGTATCATGCTCAAGAGCATGATACCAAAAAAAGTAGGTGTAAAAATTAGTAAAAACTAAATTAGTAAAAAAATTAGTAAAAATTAGTATAAAAAATTAGTAAAAACTAATGAATTACACTTAAAATTATACTTTAGCTTCAGCTATTAATAGTTCAAGCAACTGCCAAGACAACATTAAGTAGCAAATAAATATTAACTTGGTTTTTAGAAATAAATTAAATAACAAAGCAAATAAATCTATTTGTTAATAAAATTAATTTTTAAGCAGTCATGGTCACATGAGAACATATGACAGACTCCATGCTTGACACCCTTATGTTAAAACATTCCTTTTGAGCATTATTCTAAGTTTGTCTTTCAAGGAAATCCTATCTCAAATTATTGTACAATGACAATATAGTAGGCATAAAACTTGTCCCCACAAAGGACAGATAATTTGGCATATATTGGCTGCAGACAGAAGGCAAAAGAGCACCAGTATGAATACTGGATGCACCAACTATGACAACTTTCTCAGTCCACTTCACAACTGAAAAACATTAAGCAATAGGATATGACAAATATTATTAGGCAAGTTTACAATCCAGGTTTTGTTAAAATAGATGAGAAATTTATAAGCAAGATGTTCTTAGCCAATATCTAAACCATAATGATTCAACTCATTTATCTAATGCTTGGAAGTTTTTGTTTATAAAGTTTCTTATGCATTGGCAAAGATGAAATATTTTTGTTTCTTTTAATTATAACTTTAAGTTAAAAGAACAGATAAATAAATTTTATGCACGTTTCTAAGAGAGAATTGCAAAATAAAAGCATAAAGGCAAGGAAAAATGCAGACATCTTAACTAATAGTTCTGATCATCTGCATATTAACAAAATAGTACACAAACAAACATACAAAAGTGCAGTGTTTAGATTTATTAATATTAGTTAGATTTAGTAGATTTATTATGATCATAGATATATACCTAGTAGTTTTTCTGATACATTATATTTAGAAAAAATTATTCTAAAATATTTTTGAAAAATCTATCTAGACAGATAAAATACATAAAGGAAAAAGTTTTATCAACAAAGTTTTTCTTTTTGATTTTACATTCAACACTGATATATACAAGATCTAATAACTTGAAATTGTTTCATAAATATACTGTCAAAACCTGTAAGTATTTGTGCAGAATTTTTAATAATGTAGACTTCCTTGAAATAATGACTGTTATAAATTTTACTTTCCTAACAACATTATGTACAATAGTGCCTTGTACTTCAAATTTAATTCATTCCAGGAGATCATTCAAACTCCAAATCAATTTTTTCCCATTAGAAATAATGAAAAGTGAATCAATCCATTTCCAGACCCTAAACATCACCCATTTCAATAAACTTAAAATCAAATACACATAATAAATTAAAACTTGAAAACCACAATTAAAATATGTAAATACTGTATAATAAAATGAAAATCATGTTTACTGGTGCACACTGTATGCTTCCATGTGGAATAAACAATTTGTGAAATATAACGTTATCATACATTATCAATGTGAGATTGTATTCTTTGTTTAGAAGCTTACTTTAATCTTTTTGCTTCACATTTTGTTTGAATAAAATCAAGTAATGTCTTTGGATAAAAAGCATATTGACATATTATGTTTTATAAGTTTTGGAAAAAATGTAACATCCTACAAACAATAAAAAATTGTAATATACATGGTAAAGATATCTTGCTCCTAAACTTCAAACATGTCAAATGTGGTTTAAAAAGTTCAGTTTTGGGAATTTTGAATTAAAAGATACAAAACATATGGGGTACCTAAAGCTGTGGTTAAAGAAAAATTGCAGGAAGAAATTGTTAAAAATCAATGAATAACACACATTACAGTATAACCAAACAAACATAAGCAGTGAAAACATACAAAAAAATGCAAGAGCAAGAGATGACTGAAGATACAACAGATTGTATTTATGCTTCAAGTGCACTTTTTCACTATGTGTATAGTTCAAACCTCAAAGCATAGTTTGAACTCAGATGAATTTTTGTCAAATTTTGCATTCAGACTCTTAAGCATTTGAAGTTAGAGTTGTTGAAGTACAAGGTACCACTGTATTACCTGTATACTTTTTAGTCTGACTATTATCTTGACATTTTTAGGTAGAAAGATAAATTTTATAAGCTTTGAGAATTATTTTATCAAAATTTAAAAAGACTAAATATTTACCATCTGCTTCATCTTCTTCATCCTCATCATCATCTGGGTTAAATTCACCTTCACTTTCTTCCTAAAATTTATTTCATATTAATACATTTGCAAAATTAATTTATTATAAATTAAATTGTTTAGAATAATCACTGAAATATTAGAAATGTTACATTTGTTATGATAAAGATTATGTGGTCGTCTTAAAATCAAAATAATCTAAACAAATATGATTAATGTTTAAAAAATATAAAGAAATATTTCTTATTCATCAACATCCTAACAATAAATGAGAGACTTCAAATTTGTTTCCAGGCAAAGATATTAAATTCAAAATATGATTAGAGGGGTAAAACTGCATTCTCATAAATATTAAATGCCTTATACAGGGTGTCTATAATTAAAGGAAACAAAACTGTTAAGAGACAGATAAAATTTTGTAGGAAAATTTTATCTATCTCAATACAGGAAAACTGTGTACAAAAATGGTTATGACTTTTGTTGGTAAAGATCTTTAATGACATCATTGTCACAGCAGCACTACAAAAATACTACAAACTTGTCATCCCTAAACACCATAGCAGAGATGTTTGAGTAAAATCACATTTACACAAGAGAGTGTAAGACCCTACATTGCAGTCATTTAAGAAACATACTGTCTGACATATTTACGATGAAAGTAGGATTTGAAACTCAGTATTTTGAGACTTCGCAAATCTAGTCAAATCTAGATTTCCATGTTTATTATATATTTGTTCCAGTTTATTAAACTTTAATATCTATGATGCATTCAAACAAAGAAAAATCTAAATATTTTTAACAAAGTACAAATAAAATAGTTTAGTTACTTTTTATGTATCATTTATACCAAGATTTCATACATTTAGCAAAAACAATCAACTAATTAGACTTTATATCCTATTTGCAAATGCCTCTTTAATTATAATTACTGTTTGAAACAATGCCTTCTTATGATATTTCAAATTTGTACAAAATGAACCACTATGTTGTATTACATGAAATAAAATATCTTATATAGAAATAAATCAACTAAATATTTAGAAAGTTTACTATAAATACTTATAGTATTTCATTTAAAGTTCAGTTGTATTTTTACTCTTTCCTCCCTATTGCACTAAGAGCTTTTTTTCATATTTAGGGTGGATTCAGCCAGACCCACAACTGGGAAAGCTAACCCAACTTATTTGAGTCAGACTACACTCAAATAATTCCTAAGGGTTACTTCTCTCAGACTCAATCCCAGGCCCCAGAATGATAGGCTGATGTCTAGTTACTTCAGTCATCTGGCCATTGAGCTTCCAACTAAGATTACCTTGAAGAATTTCAGACTTCTAATTTCTTTGGTATTTTTTACTTTATCTGTTTTTTTATTTGAAATTTTTACAAAATAAATAAATAAACATAACAGCAAATGACTCTCAAACTGGATGGACAAAAATACATCTCTACAATACTTTGATTTGTTGTGAATTTACAATACTTGATCCAGTCCAGCTGTAAATGAACATAATATGTAACTTACATACCTTTAAAACCTTAAAATTCCAGTAAATACAGTAGAGCATCGATTATCCAAATATCGATCAACCAAAACGTCAATTAACCGAAAGCTTTCCAGTCGGTAAATTTAATTTCTGCTAGTGCTGTGGTGCAGCAATCTTTGGCTATGTCTTGGGCTACTCCAATATTATTTTTGTTGGTGTATGTGTTTTAGCTGGCAGCACTGGCGCGACCATGAGAGGATACTTAAAGACGTGCCAGGATTTGAATGAATTTTAACATGGGATAGGTTAATAATTTTTTCGTACATAATCGGTTATCCGAAAAAATCAATTTTTCGAACAACCCCAGTCACCAATTCATTCAGATAATCAAAGCTCTACTATAACTATAATAGACAAATGTTTTTGATCTAATATTAAGACTGTCTTCAAAGCCCTTTAACATTCCAATTATGGAATGTAAAAACAAACAATGATGTACAGTAGAGTCTCAAAAACTCAGCCTAATGTGGACCGAAGGGTGGCCGAGTTTGTGAAAATGCTGGGTTATCGGGAATGGGGTTAAAAAAAATAAGTATGAGTGTTTCCTCAGAAAATACTGTACTGTACTTGTATGTATTGTTTACTTGAGAATACAACAGAGACTAAACTGCCCAAATACCCTTAAACAAAGGAAAAGTACGTCCTTTATGAAGGCATAGAGCCTTTACTACATGAAAATGAAAATTAATGAATACACTGTGTACAGTAATTTACCTGATAAGACAGACCTCAGAAAAATACTTTATGGGGCATAAAGCTGTCTATAATAAAAATTAATTAACTAAGGATTTTTTTGCCCTGCCAGGGTGTGGCCGAGTTATCCGGACTGCCGGGTTATCGAGTGCCGAGTTTGAGACTACTGTATTACTAAAATGGAGAGGAAAAAATTTAAAAACATACAACTATCGCAATAGTTTTACAACTAAAGTATTCATTTAACATACAAGAGAATTATCTTAACATCAATATCTAACAACAGTCTGTTTAGCAGTAATTTTATGTAAAGTTTGAGTGTGGATAATATAACGATATATTACAAAATGGACGAAATTTCCACAAATAATTACAAATAAAACTTTTTTGTGGTGTTATTCATTTAAAAAAATACATCATTGTTCATTTATACAAATTAAAGGGCCTGAAGACAATCTTATATTAGATCAAAACATTTGTCTATTAAAGTTATTTACTGGAATTTTAAGATTTTTAAAGGTGGGTAAGTTATAGTTTATATGTTATCTAGTTTTGTGTAGAAGAAAAAGAATTTGAAAGTAACATGGATACTGATATTCTGTAGTGTATGTTGGATTTGTGATTGTGATGTGGATTTTGATTATTTACAGTAGAGCATTGATTACCCTAATACTATCAACCAAAACAAACAAAAAAGCGTTCAAGTTGGCAAATTCAAATTTCCTCTAGTGCTGTGGCATTGCAGCACTCTTCCCCTCCCTGCCAACCCAAACTATAGGTCTACAAGGGGTGTTCAAAAAGTATCAAACCTTTGGTTGGCAAAAATACATTTATTGATTTTGAGGTACTGTACAAAACCCTAATCCCCTTCAAAGTAGTCTACTTTGTAATGTATGCACTTCTCCCATCACTCTTGCCATTGCTGGAAACACTGCTGGAATGCATCTTTTAGAATGACCATCAGCCGGTCCGTTGCATTCCACATGATGTCTTCTCTTGACTAAAATTGGGTTACTTTTAGCTTGGGAAATAGCCAAAAGTCACATGGAACCATGTCGGGAGAGTACGGAGCGTGATGAACCACAGGAATGTTGTGTTTGGCGACGAAAGTCCAAATCAGATGTGCAGAATGGGCGGGTGCGTTATCATGATAGAGCTGCCACGTTTTGGTTGACCACAGATCCGGTCGTTTGCATCGCACAGAATCACAAAGACAACAAAGGACCTCCTGGTAGTACTCCTTTGCGGTGGTTTGGCCTTGTGGTGCATACTCAGGATACACCTCCCCACGGGAGTTGAAAAAAACTGTCAACATGACCTTGACATTGCTGCAGACCTGCCACGCTTTTTTTGGCCTCAAGGATCGTCCCTGAAAGCCTGCTGAATCTTGAAAATGGTTTCCGCTTGTGGCAAAATTTGATGCAATATCGCTGCTCACGTTGTTCAATCATTTTCCAACTTAGTGGAATATGATGAGAGCTCACTACACGTCCTCACTCATAGGCCAACTGCCAGCGACTGATGCTTCCTACAGGTGGGAAAAAATTCAGGACTGTGCGTAACTGTCCCCTCCACAACTCCACCGAAAGAGACCTCCCATGCATCATTGGTTTACATGGAAAAAATAAAGGTCCGATACTTTTTGAACACCCCTCATACTTTAATGTACTATTTTATATAAGGTGTGTATTTGTAAGATGTGTGATAAAAAATATATACAACAAGTTTTGTGTTTAATATATTTTTCATAAATGATCAGTTATCCAAACAACCACAGTCCCAAATTGTTTTAGATAATCAATGCTCTACTGTAATTGTATTCTGAATCAGCATGCAATTTCATTTTATAATCTGGACTATTTTCAATTTTCTGCATTGTAAAGTTTCAAATTCACTTAAAAATTCTGTTGTGCAAGTTGTAATATCAGTATTTTATTATGATGACAAAACTAAGATAGTTGTATTTCATTTACAAATTAGTAATGATAAAATACAACTAGCATGTTATCCTTATCAATTACATTTTGTTTCCTTACAGCTTTACTAATAATGCTTTTCAATCAACAACCAATGGTTTCTATTTAATGCAGTTAAAACACAAACTTTGAAGACTGAGAATTGAGTCAAGTAATAACATCATTTTTGCTTCACTTTTTTAGAAAAATAACAGAAAATAATACTGTTATGTTGAATTATCAGTCAATCAGTAAAAAACTTTCCTAACTGGAAGTTCCAAGGGGCAGGAAAAAACTTTGAGTTACAGACAATTCAAGTTAGAAAACAATAAAGTAAGAAATGCCTTTTCTGAATAGATATGTATGTTTACCTCTCTTGCATTATATAAAGAATCTTTGATAACTTTTTTATTTTAAACAGCCCTTGTAATTCCTTTCAGCAAAGCATTCAATGTAACTAATGAAATTTAACAGTTTTGTAGGTATATCTTGTTGAGAGGACCTCTCACTTTGAACTGGAACATTGTCTGAAAATTGGTAGATACAACTGTCTGAAAATTTCATGAAATCCAATAATTAGGATCACTTTGGATAGAATAAATATTAAAATTCAAGTCCAGGAAGTAGAATTTAACATAAATCAATTAGGAGACCAAGAAAAACTTCAACTTTGAGAAAATTAAAGTTAAGAAATTCAAGCTGGAGACATTAAATCCCTATGCTGTTCCATTGAGACTTCATTTTCTTCAAGTTAAAGAGACAAGTTTACTGTATTTTTTTCTTATTTAAATGTAAAAATGCAACAAGTTTTTATTACTTTCAGCATAACAATTACTAGGTTACATGTCTTATACATTGTGCTCATTAAAAATGACCTTGAAAAGATCATCTTTCATTGAATCTCAATTACAGCTCATACATATACTGTCAGCTACTTATTTGCTTGTCTAATACTTAATATTTCTTTCATATTAATTAAAGTAAAGTAACATTTGTATAAAATTTAGATAATTACTATGTAACTTTTAAATTAAAAACAGTAGTAAAATAAATTTTGTATAACATCATCTACAGTACATTTCAGTAACTGGAAAAACAAAACAATTTTTCAGCATACTATTGGAAGGGCTGTCATTACAATCAGTAAGATATTTTATCATATAAAATCTCATATTCATCTCAAGATTTTAATGTTAATGTTATCTATTGTACGAACAAATAACATTCACTCCATCAACTGTATTCTGAAAATTTGGCATGTAACATTTTTTCAACAAAACACAGATATGTCCAGGCTCTTTAGCTATGATATCCATCTTCAGGAATGTCTATCAGAACCACTTCATTGTCATGGAGTTAAAACATTTTCAGTATTTTTCATACAGATGAAATTTTTCTTAACTTACAATAAAACTGAATAAACAATTTTTTAACATATTGTTAATTTATTTTTTTCAAAATATATTATTTTACAAAGTATCACAATATAGTAAGATTACTTTTATTGAATAATTATAGTTTTTATAATATTTTGCAAACAAATTGTTTAGATTTAAAAAACTGTTCTATTTATATAATAAAAATTCTAATTAAAAGATATCACAAGTGTATCATATTTCACAAAATAAAATAATAGAAAGAAAATATTTGTATGGTATTGTGAGAACCTGGACTAAATAGAAAAGATTTACTTAATTTACTTAAATAATTTTGCTAAAATTTTCACTCTCAACCATGATAGCAGAAACTGATTCCATTTCCCCACAGACTTGCTTCCTTGTCCAGAGATGACATCATCTGATTATGTCACTTTTGACTGTATCGAGAACACACAAAAAAAATCACTATTGGTTTAACTAGCCTACATTACCAAAAAATGGACATAGAACCAACAGGGGAGGACCCCAAATAAAAGGAAAGGAGCCAGTCATCACAGAGAGTCTATTGTCATCAAGTGTTTGCTCCAGTCTTGGATATACACTGCCCATAAAAATCACCACCACCAATTATCTCCAGGGACTAACTAGTCCTAGTGAAATCTGATTGCCAATGACCAGAATCCTACATGTCAAGTGGCAGCACCATCCTCCTAAGATTACGACAAAGGACCTACACCTTCAGGTAAATACCAACTCTTAATCAAATGCAAATTCTCTCTTTTGGTTGGGGATCAGATAAGATTTAATTGATATGCTCTTTGATTACTATATAGTCAACCTTTACATATTACACACACACACACACACACACATATATATATATATATGTATAATGTAAATAAATGGTTATTTGTTTGCATTACATAAGTAATAGAGTGCAACTTCTTTCAGACGCACTATCTCTTAGACCTCCTCTATCCCGAATCTAACCACTTGCACATAAATGAACTTACTGTAGCAGACATTGAAGTTTTTGTGTCTGTCCATAAGACAGTGGTGTCAGTCCTGACAAAACAGTCATTGCAGATGCAATGTTAACCCTTTGGTCAAGTGGTACAGAATGTGGAAGCATAGGGGCACTTGCACATTGGTCACAGTATCAAAATAATAAGAGAAATTTAGTCATTAAATATAATATGTAAACATATACACACACATTATTTTTGTGCTATATATCACACAAAAAATAATAATAATGGTTGGACAAAACTTTTATAGAATATTCTCTAAGAATATCATCTATCAATTAATAAATCTATATGCTAATTACCTCTGGACTTTTTTAGCTAGCAAAGACACATTAAATTTTATTAATAAAAGCCTCAAACCACTTAGAGCCTTTTTTTTTTGTTTCCAGTACTGTTTAATAAGTATTGTTCCTGTAGTTATGTGGATACTGCACTATTTTTTGTATTCTGTGTATTCAAAAGTTTCATGTCTTTGAAATTCGTTAACATTCTAAAACACGTTCCATTTTATGTTGACTAGAGAAAAATCTTGCCTAGATCGAAAACATTTGTCTTTAAACATTGGTTAATTATTAAACAGTACTGAAAACCAAAAAAAAGTGCTTTAAGTGGATTGAGGTTTTCATTAGCAGGATATTACTTTTCAGTCTTATTTATGTGAAGTTATTTCACATTAAATTTTGTTCAAACCTATAATGATGCATACCATTTTGATTGGTTCAATGTGCAAATGATGTAAAAAAATCAGAAAATGTGAGAAAAGTCAATTTTAATTGAACATAAAATATGCCAGTCACAAATTTTCCAAAAGAAATTTGATAAAGAATTTGGCAAAAAATTTTAGAAGCAGATGACAATTACTGTGGCAACTCAGAAGCCAAGGCAAGGTAAGGTCCATTCGATTCATAAATTATTTTCAACTTTTTCCCTGATTTTAACATATTTGATACAGCTTTTAACCCACATATTAAACAAATGACAAACATTTTCACACTATAACAGCTGCTTATCTGAATAATCCATTGTTTTTGAATTCTTTCTCCATATAAAACATTGTGTAGCAACATAAATTATTTAAAACTCATGTTTGCTATGCAAAGTTTTTATAAATTATTTATTAAATACCTTTCATTTTTAAATAAAATGACAATAATAAATATATTTGATATATATGAAGTTAATGAAAACCTCTGAACTATATTAATCAAAAGGGAATAATATACTTCTGTTTCTTCATATCAGCTAGAGCCATCATCAGAAACTTTTGAACTTTTGAACAAAAATTATTTATTTGTACAGAAATATTTTTGTACAAATAAATAATTTTTGGTAACCTGAACAAGAAGTTATATATTATTATTCTTTATTTGATATATTCTCCAAACTCTTACTTATGACTGATTTATTATTTAAATTTACCTCTTCCTCTCCATCATCGGCATCTTCATCAACATCATCATCGTCGTCGTCATCATCTCCTTCTTCCTCTTCATCATCAACATTTACATCATCATCTTCCTCTTCATCTAAAATGCAATTTCACCATAAGTAAGGTTATTTCAAAATAAAACCAATAATTAATATTTAATTAAATTGCCTCAATGTCCTTTTTTCCTTATTAATATGTAAATTTTTCCTTATTAATATGTTAATATAAAAATTTTTATTTTATTTCGTATACCTGCAGGTATACGAAATAAAATAAAAATTGTTTTCTATTAATCTTTGTAATATTATCTGTAAAACCAGTATAATAAGTCCTGATAATAGATGAAAGTCGAATTTATAGTCAAAAAATTTACATATTAATTAATTAAAACCAATAATGTTTAAAAATTAAATATATTAGGCTTACAAAATCATTTGCTATTATAACAAACTATAATTTCATTATAAAGAACAATCTCTTCTATACTCAAAAAGTATATCAAATATTCATCTATCCTTGTACACTGAGAAAAATTAGAGACACCCTCTAATAATGAGTTGGTCCACCTTTAGCTCTGATCACAGCCGATATTCTTCTTGGTACAGACTCAACAAGTTGCTGATACTGCTGCTGAGGAATATTGGCCTATAATGGCAGCTCTAAGTTGGGTCAGATTGAATGGTGTCGTTTCCAAGCTTTGAAGTGATCTTTTGACTTCGTCCTGCCAATGCTCTGTAGGATTGAGGTCAGGGAACTGAGCTGGCCATGGAAGCAGGTTACAGTATGATTGATTTTCCTTTAACTAATTTCAGATCAATTTAACATGGTAACAAGGTGCACTGTCCTACTGAAAGTGACCATCTCCATCAGGGAAGCATTACAGCCATAAATGAGTGTACATGTTTGACAATGATGTTGAGGTAAACTGTTCTATTCAGAGATGTGTCCACAAATATTAAAGGATCTAGTGTACTCCAGGAAAACATTCCCCACACCATAATTCCACCGCCACCAGCCTGAAGAGTTGTCATTTGGCAGGAGGGGTCCATGAATTTGTTGTGTGCACCATATTCTGATCCTGCCATCTGCATGATGGAGCAGGAAACAAGATTCATCAGACCAGGCTACTTTTTCCAGTCCTCAAGTGACCAATTTTGTTGTTCCTGGGCCCATAACAGGCACCTTTTCCTATTTTTCTGTGATACCAAAGGCACTCTTGATGATCTCCTGCTGCTAAAACGCATCATTTGCAAAGTGTGTTTTGTTGTGCATTGAGATATGCTTTGTGATGCACTTGCATTGAATTCAGCTGTAATTTGTTCTTGTCTTTCTGTTGCTGTGACTATACATGCTAATTGCCTTTCACCTCTCTTGTTCACCAGCCTTTTTCAACCAGAATTGTCCTTATTGCTTGTTTTTTTTTCCTCAACTGCCACTGTCTAAACACCCAAGATACTGTTGGGCAAGAAAATCCTAAAAGAGTCGTCGTTTCAGAGATGCTCACACCAGCTCTCTTCAGGCGAATAATGGTTACCCGCTGGAACGTTGTAAAAGGCTTGTTTGAGTTTTATATTCCAAAGCCTTTTACAATGTTCCATCAGATAACTGTTATTCACTTGAAGAACTCTGGTGGAGTTTGAAAACATTTGCATTAAATATTTTGTTTGTTTTTTTGTTTTGTGCACACCAGTTATTAGTTCTGGGTATGTTATTGTTACAAACAAATTGAAAATTTCAATATTCTAAAATCCATGGGCAAATTTGAGACAACACACGTTTACTTTAATAATAATAATAAAATATTAAATAACAAGGAACAAGGTTTGCATTAAAAATAGTGAAATTTTGTACAGAGGATTTCCCAAATTCTCAAACTTTGTTAGAGCAAACAGTGTTTAGAAGTGTCATGTACAAAGGTTACCTGTATTTTAATTTTCACCTGTTAATAAAATTGCATTTATACCTTATGCCGGTAATTGGTTCCAGGAGAGGCAACTTAAGTCGAAAAACGATGTCAGTCGAATTTACTTGTCACTAGACTAAATCACAAATAATCATTCCCAGTTCTGTATTTTATTTATAAATGAATTTTTAAATCTATTTTAAGCTTACAAACAAATAAATTTTAGTTTTTAATATAGTACAGGAAAAAGTAATCTAAATTTACGAATATATGTACGTTACATACTGTATATTACATACTTGTAAATATACATGTTTACAATTTGGCGATGTTTACAGTACATCGCAGACTCTTTATTTGTGAATGTGGTTTGCTCTAAGACATTATAAAATATGATGATTTTGTAAGATTAAATAGCAAATACAGTTATTAAAATTATTTTGCAATAGTAAAAAATAAACTAATTTATGTTAAATTTACCAATAACAAGTGGTGCTGACAATGACACCAAACAGTAGCTATTGGAACTATCGTGGAAAATGCCAATATTGAGCTCTTAAAGACCGCTAAATAAGATGACAACACAGAGTCACTTCATATTTCATTCTCTACGATTTATGAGTAAATGTATGTATTTTAATATGATTTTATGTGCTTTTAACACTTTTCTAGTGATATTACAATTTTAATATTTGTGGTGGACAGAAGTAAAGTTGAATAAAATGACTTAAACTTGATTTTTATTTTTCCATACATATTTTTTGACAATGTATAATCAAAAATGACATAACTCGAAACAACATAACTCAAGGTATACCTGTTTAGAATTTCAATATGGAAAATATAAAAAAAATATATAAATTGAACAGATAAATGGAAAAGTGGTATAAATGACAAAACAGTTTTCTTTGTTAAAAATATAAAAATGCAAGAAAATATACTTATTTATTTATTTAATTTAATAAAATATGAATTTTTTAAAAATCAATGTTAGATTTTATCACTAATATATTCAAATTATGCTATTTGTGCCTTGTACCACTTTTCCACTAAATCCCTCAATTATAAATGTTTTTGGTGTTTTAGCTTATTCCTTATAGCAATGATGAATAATCTATGGTCCATGATTATAGATTACAATGTAAGGACCTGAAGAACACTTTTGAAACAACACCATTGGTATAAAGTAGTGATGTCCAAACATTTTCAAGCCTACATTTTCATAAAGTCCTACCATAAAGTCCTTCCATAAAGTTATACTCAATGCTCCCAAACTGTACCCCAATGTCCTCTAACCCATTTTTCCCTTGTGAAAAAGGCTTAGAAATATTTTTAGAAAAACTTTTCTATGAAACTCATACTTTATGTCCTTACCGTACATAGTTCTCCACATCTGGAAAGCATTAAAAGCAATGTTTCTTCTTACCCGTTTTAAAAGAGGAGGAAAGGGAAAGGTTGTCAGTGAACCCAACCTTCACCTATGGTCACCATTCAGTATCCTGCCTCCAGTGTCCCCCCCGATGCACACTTACTTCTTTATGCCCCCTAGATTTACTCACTGCCAACAGGGGGGTGGGTAGCACCACTTTGGGAACCACTAGTCTAAAAGATTGAAATCCTGCTCTGGATCAATCTTTTAATCCAGAATGTTCTAAATTATTAAATTTGCTCAAAAATTAATGTAAGTATTAAAATTAGTACATGATGATAATCTAATCACATCTACCTTTAGATCAAATTATTACACTTTTTCCATACACAATTATAAGTTTCCAGTCTTGGAAAATAGATTGCAAAATTTTTGTATAATATACATCTGTGAATTATTTTTTTAATAATAAACATAGTGAAGATTAAATTTAGAAACATATTCAATGATGTTTGATTAGAAAATATATTTGTTGTTTTCTCCCAAATATACTCTTAATATTAATTCTATAATGACTAAAACAATAATGCCAGTTTTCTACTGATTTTCTTCTGTTTAAATATGTATTAAAAATAACTTTATGATCTAATAATTTATAAAAAAAAACATGCTTTTTGTTGAGATTTAAGATGCAATCTGCAAATATTTTATTTTCTTCCAAATTGACCCTTGCACAAAAAGTTGTTTATCATTGACTAGTTTTTATAGGAATCTACGAAGATAGTTGCTTGTTAAACTTTCAACTATATTTTCAAATAATTTAAATCATTCAAATAATTCTAAAAGTTTATTATTTTAAATATAACAAGTTGAAAGAAAACTCTTATATTATTAACTTTTTAAAGAATATTATTTTTCATTCGCATTATATTTTTCAGTTAAAAAAAATTGTTTATGAAGTTTGGTATGTTCATAACATAATTAATTTGATATTAAAACAAATTTTTTTAAGGTGAATCGAAAATTAAATTCAGTTCACTCATCAGTGAATTGACTGACATTTTTGTAGTTATCTTTAAACAGTTTGTAACATAACTTCATTAATATTTGAATTAATAATTCATTTAATATAATTTATTTTAATAAATTTAATGTATGGCAAACATTATTTTAATTTTTTTAACCCACATGTTGAAACATTGATATTCATATCTGTTTAAATCTGTCTTTACATATTCCAATTGTAATACATTTTCAATTCTTCATTCATTAATCATTTGTATTCTGATGCATTTAAATAAATAAATAATTACATAAAAATCACTTTGAAAATAATCTTATTTTCATCTCAATTATCAAGATATAACAACAATCTAAATGTGCAATTTTATTACAATTGCTGGAAGAACAATTGTTTGTAAAAAATTCCAAGCCACTTGAATTCTCAAGAGCTCAGTTTCCTGTATTTCCAAATGAGTAGAAACTAACTTTTGCTCAGTAGTACACTATTCAAATATACACACACGCATATATACAGGGTGATTGAAAAGTTATGCACATAAGTAAGGAATCAATTTTATTTTGTGAGGTTAATGTACAAAAATACAGATAGTAGTAAAACAAATTTTATAATCTGATCTTTAAGAAAGGCAAAATCAAATCATGCTATTGCAATATATGTTCAAAATGTCTATTGTTCACCAAGTGCAAGCACAAGCTCTTTTTATGGTGTTTGATGCCATCTTGTGAAGCATTTGAAAACTGGTGCTTGCAATTGCCATTATAATGTTCCTATTTAATTCATCTATCGTGCATGAATATTTACACATGGGTTCCATTGAGATATTCCCACAGAAAAAAATCTGGAGATGACAAATTTGGTGATTGTGGATTCACAATCCTTTAGATATAAGACAGTTAACAAAGAATTCTTGCAACTGCAGAATCCAGATATTTCTAATAAAACTCATCTGCAACAGGTGCATAAAAGTGACTGGCAAAATAATGCTCAACAATGAAAATTTGTTATTCCTAAGGGTAATCATTTTACTTCCTCAATAAACAAAGCTATAATGCAGCCAATTTTATAACTTTTACACAAAAGTCAGAGTTTCTATTATTAAAAGTCACTATAGTGTCATCTTGTGGCAAGAGACATAATAAAAATAACTTGACACAATTTATACTAATATTTTGATGGGCAGGTTTTCAATCACCCTGTGTGTATGTGTATATATATTTATTTATTTATTTGATTTCCTAACATTTATAAATATTTATCTTCCAACATTCTTATATGCCTTACCACCATATAATCTTCATTTCTATTTTCAAACTATTATATATCATTGCAATTCAATCTGAAAAATATTGATAGAGATTTTACAAAATGTATTGCACAAAAAAGTTAAGAGTAGTCTTACATAAGATGGTATTTTAAATGAACAAGTTTACTATTTTTATTCACAAATATTCTGTTAAGTCTAAATTCTAAAATAATCTTCATGTTGTAGATCAGTTACAACTAATATACTGAATATGCATAGCATGATACAATATTAAGCATTAATGTGGATTATTAATTCTTGAAATATTTAAGCTAATATTTAAAACATTACTTTGTATAAATCATATTTCAACTGAAATATATTGATATTTAAATAAGTTTATCTAATGAAGAACTATACACAATAAAAAAATAATTAAAATTCAATATAAAAATTTAGATATATTTTTCTGCATTGCTGAAATACAATGAAAAAAAGCTGAGTATACATATATAAATAGAATATTTTTCCTACTTGTCCATAATAAAAAATAAATGGATGCTGATGATAACATTAATTTTAATTAATAATAAATTTCAGATATATCATTATATAAAAATTTTTTTTCAAGAAATAAAATCCTAAATTTTTTTTTAAAAGAATGCTGTTGACATCTCAATTTTATATTAAAATACAATATGATACAGCATATGAGTATTTAGTACCAATAAGATTCCTAATTCAAGTCACTATCTTAAAAAAGTAATTGAAAGTTAAGATTTTTTTGAAGTAATGATAATACAATTAAATACAAAGTCAGAAAAACAGTCAATAAATTTTTTTAGATATTTTCATTTAAATATTAATCTACCTTCTCCATCTTCTTCTTCATCTACATCACTGTCACATTCTCCATCCATATCATTTTCATCATCTTCATTTCCTAGGACCAAATAATTTTGATTGTAAAATTATTGCCCACACAAAAAGGTCGTTTAAAAAACATTCTAAACGTTCAGCATTTTTAATATTTTTTAAAAATTATTCAATATTTTAAATTTTATTGATGGTTAATTGTCATCAATTTTCTCATTTAAATTTTTAAGTAAAATTATAAATTATTTAGTATTAGTTGCTGAAAATTCTCTCTCTTTTGCACAAGAAAAGAGAGCTTACCTCATATACATATCTCTGATGAGCTTAATTGTAGTTAACTATAAACCTATTATATTTATTATTATTACTTCAATGAGTACAGGATAGTCCCAATATAATCATACAATTCAAAATTAATCTTCTATTGAAAAATTCACATAAAATATATCAAAAATCTCTTTATATTTGAGATCATAGTGACAAGTGATAGGCACATTTTAACACATCATTTATATGCATTAAAAAAAAAGGAGACTAGAGTACATAAAGTTGAAGACATCATATTATAATCATGTAATGAAATAAATATTATTATTTTATAAATTAATTTCTACACAATTAATTTTCTACCATAATAGGCATAAAATCTATACATGTTTCATTCCTGACAAAAGGAATTAAAATTATAGATGGGTCAGAGCATCTCTCTGTAACATCAATAATAATATAAGTTAGAAAAAAAATAGTGAAAATTTATCACAAAAGTATCAAATTTTAGCCAATTTTGTTTTATTGTTTTATTTTCTAATTTAAAATCTTTTTCTTCTTTTCTAAATCCATAGATAATATGCATGATGAGAAAAAGAAAACTTCACCTCAAACAAATATTCATATGACACGTTCAGAGTACTATCTAGTATTATTTTCAATATATATTATTTTTATGTCCAATCAGACAATTCAAAATCATATTGTTTTAATCATTATAGAATTTTCTAAAATGTTTTTCCATTATTCAATATTCTTGAATTTTAGAAGAAATAACAGTATGTCATTTGGCATTTATGTACTACACCATATATTACATCTTATGCCAAAAATTGTTAATATTAACATTTTGTAATTTAAAAGAACATTTGAGATTCAAAGAAGTATTATTTCATACAAGTTCTTTCCCTAATACACACACAAAATTATTATTAAGAATGAAGTAAATGAAAGTAATCAAATTACAAATAAATGATAATTGATTAAATTAGGATATATTATCCAGTATATTTGAAATACAATATAATATTGATCTTTGGCTGAAATATTTACAATTACATTGGAAGAGATATTAATTTTGTTAAAGAGAGAATTATTGCAACATAGTACAAATACTCTTCATACATCATCTATCCACTTGAGAAAAATGAAAATATGTCTTACTAATAAAAATATAATAGTGATATTGAACTATTTTATTTTAAACACATTACTTGTCAAATATGTTTCCATTAAAATTTACATTAATATAAAAATCATATATATCTGAATACAATTCAAAATTTTTGAATTTTATGTTAGCATTTGAGAAATATGAAGCGCACATTTACACAGTTGAAAATTATGCTAATGATTAAAGATTAAAGAAAACAATTCACAATTTTTTTGGTGAATTATTCTGCTAAGAAATATTTTTCATTCATTCTGTGTATTTATCAAGACTGTTGACATTATATTGTTTAACTAAATACAAGAACACTTGAATCATGCAATGCCATAATGTTGTAAATGCCATTTTTTTCTAATATGTTTTATTGAAGAATTGAATTCTAAATGCAATGTTTTCTGCCACAAAAGAAAATTGTGGTGATATTAGCAGTGTAAGTGGCTGTATTTTGAAGATGAATTTATGTGAAAATATAATGTTTAAAGTGTCAGGAGTGCAAGTCATGTGACTTTTGGTGCATAAAACATTGCAGTTTATATTTACATCATTTTTGATATTCCAGAGAATTTGTAACCTAGTGAGTTTTTTACCATTTTATTGTAAAATTGAAATGAATTCATTCATTAGAAAAAATGTTTTTTACCTCTCCTGAAAAGTCTTTTTTTGGCATTTACAACATTATGGCATTGCACACTTCATTTATCTTTTGAACATTAAAATCAAAAACAAACATCATTTTTCTCATATTTATAAAACTAAAAAGAAATTAATTTTATTTTGCAAATAATTACACATTAATGTTTCACTTAATTTGATTTGAACATTTTAGTCATAGTAGTCTTAGAAGGAATTTATTTATTCATTCATTCATCCTATTTTAATTTGATGTTTGTACGTAAGATATAAACAAATATTTTCTTTTTTGATATACACATTAACTATAACAGTAAAAAAGTTTTTTAACTTATTTTTCTTTCTATGCAGAGTATCATGATCATAAATATTTTTTATATGCTTAGATAATATTTTTTTGTAGTTAATATGATTCAACTTTTTAAAATGTACTTTGAAATAAAATAGCTTGTACTGTACATATATAATTCTTGTTAAAAGTGTAACACTATTGTCTAACATTTCAGAGAAAAATTATAAAATGTTTAGTGTTTTAGAAGATACTGAAATATTAACATATTAAAATTAACACAACAACAAAAAGCAAAAGAAAAACTTTTTCATAATTTCATGTACCCAATTTGAAATTTTATAAAAAAATTGTACAGCTTCTCCAAAATCTGTAAAATCAGACATATTACGATATATTTAACTAAAGCTCCTGTAGAAAGAATCTATTTACTCATGAATTGTCTGTGGTCAAAAGATAAGGCTAGACCAGGCATGGCACATATGGCCTGTGGACCAGATCTGGGCCCGTCTAATGAATTTATGTGACCCGCAATCAATCTTTCAACATTAGATACTGAAGTCCGAATAGCTCGATGAAAAATTCTGACGCCAAAAAATAAAAAAAAAAAGGGACAACAACTCACTGTGCATTTAGAGTTAACCTTCCTATTACAAATCTCATAAGTACAGCATGAAGTGTTGATAAAGCATGATAATGTGAAAAATGTATCTTTAATCTCTATCTACAATTCAGTCTCTATGGGGTGACACCACAATTAGATCTCACACCACCTCAAAATCTTCCTAGGGCAGCCTCTGGAAAAAGTTCTTTCCAATTTGGCCCTGGGGCAAAAACTGTTGGCAACCCCTAGGCGAGACTAATACTGAAGCCATGATTAAAAAGCTAATTAATTAAAAAACAAAATTATGACTTACAATGCAATAATTCCTATGATAAAATTACAAGTGATAAGAACTTGTTAAATAACATAAATTCATCTGAAAATATACTTAACTTAAACTAGAANCGTACTTATTTTTTTTAACCCCATTCCCGATAACCCGGCATTTTCACAAACTCGGCCACCCTTCGGTCCACATTAGGCCGAGTTTTCGAGGTTCTACTGTATTTAATAAAATTTTGCAATTTTATAATTTCAAAACTCCTAAATTATTATACAATTTTAAAAAGTACTATCAGACATCAGAGAAATGCTATAAAGCATTTCACTAACTAAGGATTTTGCCATCATAAATATTACAAAACTGTCAACAATGAGTCAAGGTAAGTCACAAAAAATATCAGAACAATTCTTTAAAGGTTTGTTTTTACAATGTGGTAACACTAGAACTACTTCTTCACAAAAAACTGATTTTCAATTACAGCGATTATCAATTGAATGAAGTTCCATTTTTTTTTTAACCTATTGTTCCACCATCTCCATTCTTTTTTCAAAGGTGTCTAGCCTGACAATGATTGTTTACACAGCAAAAAATATTTACTACTGTAAGTTTTTTTTACTGAATTTTATATTTAAAATGTCCAATTAATTGATAATCTAGTTCTTGAGATACAAACTATCTTTCTCCTAAATTTGCATTTTTTTAATCATTAGATTTATTCAATGTTTGACAATATGCAAAATTTTGAATCAAAGTTGAGAATTTGATTCATTTATTATTGATCAGGCTGAAAGTTCTTTGTGATTGAGATGCAGTTCAGATATATGCTGCTACTGAAATATTTTTGATCATAAGTTAATAATCAAAAATTTTACTCAATATATTTTACTCAATATATGCTTCTCATTTTTCTTTTCCTATATCTGAATATATTAGTTTAATAACATATTAGTTATAAAAACTATTTTATAATCAAAATTACTAAATATATTTATAGTCACACTAAGACTATACTTATAATTTAAAAAACAAAACCCAAACTAAAGCATTTAATATTGATCTTTTGCACCATCCTAAGTGTAGCTTATATAGCATTTTATAATATAGATGAAACTAGCAAATGGCAACAACTTTATACTTTACAGAGATGTGATTTTTAGAATCATCAGTTTGTACTGGGCCGAAATTGAAACTGGCCATTTTCAGTGACTAATGAGAGACATGACTTTAGACAGATTTGATTGTATATTAATAATAAATGAATAAATAAATGAACTGTTTGTCAGATATTTAGTGAAAGTTGTTTAACAAAACTGTTATTGTACTTGATTTTGATTGTTTTATGCTAATGAATTTTTCACAATAATGTACACGTATAGTTTGTTTATTAATTTTAGTTATATATAAATTAAAAACAGTTAACAATCAGAAAAAAATATAGATACCTGAAAATGTCTCATTTTAGAGGAACAGCTTTTAAACATATACCACTAACAGAAGCATATATTACAGAAAGAACTCCACCACCTATAACCTACTCAGGAAAGACCAAACAGATGCTATAAAATTGCTGGGTTTTACAGAATATCTATCATTGACAATGTGTCAGGCCAGAGCTTGGAATACATTGATGCCATGACCCAATCCTTATCTATCAGAATTGGAGAACAACAGTATACAATAAGAAAAAGTTTACTCTCTGCAGAAGTTGCAAGAGCCAGTGGATGTTTTATGGTGTACAGCTGTGATTATGCCAAATGAAGTGCTGGATTATTTATTGGGCTGTAATAAGGCTAATTAATGATTCATCCTTATTGTACCACAATAAATAATCCAGAAATTTGTTTGGCATTTCTAATAGAATTTGACTGATGTTTATGCTGAGAGTACTAAACATATAAGAAATAGACACCACCTCAGAAGCACAGAGGAATGTAAAATATAAATCAGAATTTAAGGAAAATACCATAAATTTCAAGAACCATTTGCAATTTCTCATTCCTAGAGACCTTGTTTCAGATACCCATAAAATATGGCCATCTTTTAACATATATTGATGTAAACTAGGATGGGATAACTAATTTTTCTGCATGAACATATAATTATTATAAATTATGTATAAATAATTTTATTTAAATCTAGTGATATAATATTTGGCTCATAATTTTGCACCACTTAGTGTTAAATTCCTGCATTCAAAATTACTGTCAGAATTCTCAGTTCTATTCATGTTTCATTATCATTTAGAAGTGTTCTATTTAAAGAACCTGATGAAGGCTACTAAAAATAGCAAAAAATATTAGTTGAGCATCAAATGTTTGATAATTGTTGATTTTCTGGTGCTGTGCTCTGAATCCCTTTTTTAAAAAACATTATTAATTTTGGTTTTAGAACTGTACAAATCAAATTCCTTAAATTATACAAATTAACACTAGATACAAATTAAAATTATAATTAATTTTTATTTAATTTATACAGTAGAACCTCGAAAACTCGGCTCTCGATAACCCGGCACTCCGGATAACTCGGCCACACCCTGGCAGGGCAAAAAAATCCTTAGTTAATTAATTTTCATTATAGACAGCTTTATAAAAGTATAAAACCTCTCATAAAGTATTTTTCTGAGGTGTGTCTTATCAGGTAAATTACTGTACACAGTGTATTCATTAATTTTCATTTTCATGTAGTAAAGGCTCTATGCCTTCATAAAGGACGTACTTTTCCTTTGTTTAAGGGTATTTGGGCAGTTTATTCTCTGTTNAAAAAACATGCTTTTTGTTGAGATTTAAGATGCAATCTGCAAATATTTTATTTTCTTCCAAATTGACCCTTGCACAAAAAGTTGTTTATCATTGACTAGTTTTTATAGGAATCTACGAAGATAGTTGCTTGTTAAACTTTCAACTATATTTTCAAATAATTTAAATCATTCAAATAATTCTAAAAGTTTATTATTTTAAATATAACAAGTTGAAAGAAAACTCTTATATTATTAACTTTTTAAAGAATATTATTTTTCATTCGCATTATATTTTTCAGTTAAAAAAAATTGTTTATGAAGTTTGGTATGTTCATAACATAATTAATTTGATATTAAAACAAATTTTTTTAAGGTGAATCGAAAATTAAATTCAGTTCACTCATCAGTGAATTGACTGACATTTTTGTAGTTATCTTTAAACAGTTTGTAACATAACTTCATTAATATTTGAATTAATAATTCATTTAATATAATTTATTTTAATAAATTTAATGTATGGCAAACATTATTTTAATTTTTTTAACCCACATGTTGAAACATTGATATTCATATCTGTTTAAATCTGTCTTTACATATTCCAATTGTAATACATTTTCAATTCTTCATTCATTAATCATTTGTATTCTGATGCATTTAAATAAATAAATAATTACATAAAAATCACTTTGAAAATAATCTTATTTTCATCTCAATTATCAAGATATAACAACAATCTAAATGTGCAATTTTATTACAATTGCTGGAAGAACAATTGTTTGTAAAAAATTCCAAGCCACTTGAATTCTCAAGAGCTCAGTTTCCTGTATTTCCAAATGAGTAGAAACTAACTTTTGCTCAGTAGTACACTATTCAAATATACACACACGCATATATACAGGGTGATTGAAAAGTTATGCACATAAGTAAGGAATCAATTTTATTTTGTGAGGTTAATGTACAAAAATACAGATAGTAGTAAAACAAATTTTATAATCTGATCTTTAAGAAAGGCAAAATCAAATCATGCTATTGCAATATATGTTCAAAATGTCTATTGTTCACCAAGTGCAAGCACAAGCTCTTTTTATGGTGTTTGATGCCATCTTGTGAAGCATTTGAAAACTGGTGCTTGCAATTGCCATTATAATGTTCCTATTTAATTCATCTATCGTGCATGAATATTTACACATGGGTTCCATTGAGATATTCCCACAGAAAAAAATCTGGAGATGACAAATTTGGTGATTGTGGATTCACAATCCTTTAGATATAAGACAGTTAACAAAGAATTCTTGCAACTGCAGAATCCAGATATTTCTAATAAAACTCATCTGCAACAGGTGCATAAAAGTGACTGGCAAAATAATGCTCAACAATGAAAATTTGTTATTCCTAAGGGTAATCATTTTACTTCCTCAATAAACAAAGCTATAATGCAGCCAATTTTATAACTTTTACACAAAAGTCAGAGTTTCTATTATTAAAAGTCACTATAGTGTCATCTTGTGGCAAGAGACATAATAAAAATAACTTGACACAATTTATACTAATATTTTGATGGGCAGGTTTTCAATCACCCTGTGTGTATGTGTATATATATTTATTTATTTATTTGATTTCCTAACATTTATAAATATTTATCTTCCAACATTCTTATATGCCTTACCACCATATAATCTTCATTTCTATTTTCAAACTATTATATATCATTGCAATTCAATCTGAAAAATATTGATAGAGATTTTACAAAATGTATTGCACAAAAAAGTTAAGAGTAGTCTTACATAAGATGGTATTTTAAATGAACAAGTTTACTATTTTTATTCACAAATATTCTGTTAAGTCTAAATTCTAAAATAATCTTCATGTTGTAGATCAGTTACAACTAATATACTGAATATGCATAGCATGATACAATATTAAGCATTAATGTGGATTATTAATTCTTGAAATATTTAAGCTAATATTTAAAACATTACTTTGTATAAATCATATTTCAACTGAAATATATTGATATTTAAATAAGTTTATCTAATGAAGAACTATACACAATAAAAAAATAACTAAAATTCAATATAAAAATTTAGATATATTTTTCTGCATTGCTGAAATACAATGAAAAAAAGCTGAGTATACATATATAAATAGAATATTTTTCCTACTTGTCCATAATAAAAAATAAATGGATGCTGATGATAACATTAATTTTAATTAATAATAAATTTCAGATATATCATTATATAAAAATTTTTTTTCAAGAAATAAAATCCTAAATTTTTTTTTAAAAGAATGCTGTTGACATCTCAATTTTATATTAAAATACAATATGATACAGCATATGAGTATTTAGTACCAATAAGATTCCTAATTCAAGTCACTATCTTAAAAAAGTAATTGAAAGTTAAGATTTTTTTGAAGTAATGATAATACAATTAAATACAAAGTCAGAAAAACAGTCAATAAATTTTTTTAGATATTTTCATTTAAATATTAATCTACCTTCTCCATCTTCTTCTTCATCTACATCACTGTCACATTCTCCATCCATATCATTTTCATCATCTTCATTTCCTAGGACCAAATAATTTTGATTGTAAAATTATTGCCCACACAAAAAGGTCGTTTAAAAAACATTCTAAACGTTCAGCATTTTTAATATTTTTTAAAAATTATTCAATATTTTAAATTTTATTGATGGTTAATTGTCATCAATTTTCTCATTTAAATTTTTAAGTAAAATTATAAATTATTTAGTATTAGTTGCTGAAAATTCTCTCTCTTTTGCACAAGAAAAGAGAGCTTACCTCATATACATATCTCTGATGAGCTTAATTGTAGTTAACTATAAACCTATTATATTTATTATTATTACTTCAATGAGTACAGGATAGTCCCAATATAATCATACAATTCAAAATTAATCTTCTATTGAAAAATTCACATAAAATATATCAAAAATCTCTTTATATTTGAGATCATAGTGACAAGTGATAGGCACATTTTAACACATCATTTATATGCATTAAAAAAAAAGGAGACTAGAGTACATAAAGTTGAAGACATCATATTATAATCATGTAATGAAATAAATATTATTATTTTATAAATTAATTTCTACACAATTAATTTTCTACCATAATAGGCATAAAATCTATACATGTTTCATTCCTGACAAAAGGAATTAAAATTATAGATGGGTCAGAGCATCTCTCTGTAACATCAATAATAATATAAGTTAGAAAAAAAATAGTGAAAATTTATCACAAAAGTATCAAATTTTAGCCAATTTTGTTTTATTGTTTTATTTTCTAATTTAAAATCTTTTTCTTCTTTTCTAAATCCATAGATAATATGCATGATGAGAAAAAGAAAACTTCACCTCAAACAAATATTCATATGACACGTTCAGAGTACTATCTAGTATTATTTTCAATATATATTATTTTTATGTCCAATCAGACAATTCAAAATCATATTGTTTTAATCATTATAGAATTTTCTAAAATGTTTTTCCATTATTCAATATTCTTGAATTTTAGAAGAAATAACAGTATGTCATTTGGCATTTATGTACTACACCATATATTACATCTTATGCCAAAAATTGTTAATATTAACATTTTGTAATTTAAAAGAACATTTGAGATTCAAAGAAGTATTATTTCATACAAGTTCTTTCCCTAATACACACACAAAATTATTATTAAGAATGAAGTAAATGAAAGTAATCAAATTACAAATAAATGATAATTGATTAAATTAGGATATATTATCCAGTATATTTGAAATACAATATAATATTGATCTTTGGCTGAAATATTTACAATTACATTGGAAGAGATATTAATTTTGTTAAAGAGAGAATTATTGCAACATAGTACAAATACTCTTCATACATCATCTATCCACTTGAGAAAAATGAAAATATGTCTTACTAATAAAAATATAATAGTGATATTGAACTATTTTATTTTAAACACATTACTTGTCAAATATGTTTCCATTAAAATTTACATTAATATAAAAATCATATATATCTGAATACAATTCAAAATTTTTGAATTTTATGTTAGCATTTGAGAAATATGAAGCGCACATTTACACAGTTGAAAATTATGCTAATGATTAAAGATTAAAGAAAACAATTCACAATTTTTTTGGTGAATTATTCTGCTAAGAAATATTTTTCATTCATTCTGTGTATTTATCAAGACTGTTGACATTATATTGTTTAACTAAATACAAGAACACTTGAATCATGCAATGCCATAATGTTGTAAATGCCATTTTTTTCTAATATGTTTTATTGAAGAATTGAATTCTAAATGCAATGTTTTCTGCCACAAAAGAAAATTGTGGTGATATTAGCAGTGTAAGTGGCTGTATTTTGAAGATGAATTTATGTGAAAATATAATGTTTAAAGTGTCAGGAGTGCAAGTCATGTGACTTTTGGTGCATAAAACATTGCAGTTTATATTTACATCATTTTTGATATTCCAGAGAATTTGTAACCTAGTGAGTTTTTTACCATTTTATTGTAAAATTGAAATGAATTCATTCATTAGAAAAAATGTTTTTTACCTCTCCTGAAAAGTCTTTTTTTGGCATTTACAACATTATGGCATTGCACACTTCATTTATCTTTTGAACATTAAAATCAAAAACAAACATCATTTTTCTCATATTTATAAAACTAAAAAGAAATTAATTTTATTTTGCAAATAATTACACATTAATGTTTCACTTAATTTGATTTGAACATTTTAGTCATAGTAGTCTTAGAAGGAATTTATTTATTCATTCATTCATCCTATTTTAATTTGATGTTTGTACGTAAGATATAAACAAATATTTTCTTTTTTGATATACACATTAACTATAACAGTAAAAAAGTTTTTTAACTTATTTTTCTTTCTATGCAGAGTATCATGATCATAAATATTTTTTATATGCTTAGATAATATTTTTTTGTAGTTAATATGATTCAACTTTTTAAAATGTACTTTGAAATAAAATAGCTTGTACTGTACATATATAATTCTTGTTAAAAGTGTAACACTATTGTCTAACATTTCAGAGAAAAATTATAAAATGTTTAGTGTTTTAGAAGATACTGAAATATTAACATATTAAAATTAACACAACAACAAAAAGCAAAAGAAAAACTTTTTCATAATTTCATGTACCCAATTTGAAATTTTATAAAAAAATTGTACAGCTTCTCCAAAATCTGTAAAATCAGACATATTACGATATATTTAACTAAAGCTCCTGTAGAAAGAATCTATTTACTCATGAATTGTCTGTGGTCAAAAGATAAGGCTAGACCAGGCATGGCACATATGGCCTGTGGACCAGATCTGGGCCCGTCTAATGAATTTATGTGACCCGCAATCAATCTTTCAACATTAGATACTGAAGTCCGAATAGCTCGATGAAAAATTCTGACGCCAAAAAATAAAAAAAAAAGGGACAACAACTCACTGTGCATTTAGAGTTAACCTTCCTATTACAAATCTCATAAGTACAGCATGAAGTGTTGATAAAGCATGATAATGTGAAAAATGTATCTTTAATCTCTATCTACAATTCAGTCTCTATGGGGTGACACCACAATTAGATCTCACACCACCTCAAAATCTTCCTAGGGCAGCCTCTGGAAAAAGTTCTTTCCAATTTGGCCCTGGGGCAAAAACTGTTGGCAACCCCTAGGCGAGACTAATACTGAAGCCATGATTAAAAAGCTAATTAATTAAAAAACAAAATTATGACTTACAATGCAATAATTCCTATGATAAAATTACAAGTGATAAGAACTTGTTAAATAACATAAATTCATCTGAAAATATACTTAACTTAAACTAGAAAGTCTCCTTCATCAACCTAACTATTAAATTTGTTATCATATTGTAATATAAATAATATTTTGTTATTATTAGGTTTTCAAAAATAAATCTTAGAAATTTATACTTTCTTTTTTACACACCAAATCAACATCATTAATAATGTACAAATTTATTGTTAATACTGTTTTTTTTATGGAATTTTAATTAGAAAGGTCCTGCATTTATCAACTGCAAACTCCCTCCCATCTCATTTTGGCATCAAGAAATTATCAGCTTATCTTGAATAAAAATTTATTATTAAATCAAAATAATAAAATTTGGCAATAATAATAATAATCATAAAAGATTTAAATTATTAATTTTTAAAGAATCATTCTGATATTCTATCACCTGAGCTAATATAATTTAATGGGTGCTGAAAATGTTGAAATTTTTATGACAGCAACATATAACAGATATTACCCATCTCTTTGATACATCTGAATGTCTCCATTATGTAATCTTAAATAACTGATTGAAAAATAGAAAACTTTAAATTAGCGATTATCAAACATTTAATGCATAACTAACATTTTCAGTTATTTTTAATAGCCTTATCAGAGTATCCTATAAACAGAACTATACTTTATGTAACTTGTACTTTAAATATAACTTGTTAAATCAATTATTACTGTAATCTAAAGAATGTTACAGTAAACCTTTGATTTAACAAACTAACTGGATGAGAGGATCTCTGCTATTGCTGAAAATATTAAGTGTTTTAAAAGCATATTAAATTAATAATGAACTTAAAATGTGCTAAAATGTTATTATGATATATAAGTATGAAAAAACTAACAACATAATACTCATTAACTCACTGTTCCAACCATTTTTTTTGTTCATGAATAGAGCATGCTAAAAAAGTTTTAAATTTTTCCTTCAGGACAAATATTTTTTTGTCTGTCTGATTTGATGGATCTAAAGTCCATCAAATCAAGGGTTTACTATATTTACATACAATTTATTATAATAATAATAATATTATTATTATTTAGAAAAATTAGTTAATCCATTCCTAATAAATTAAGTTCACATTAGAAGACTTATTTCATGGAGATCTCAAACCAAGCCTTCTAGACCATTTACATATACCACTAACAGAAGCATATATTACAGAAAGAACTCCACCACCTATAACCTACTCAGGAAAGACCAAACAGATGCTATAAAATTGCTGGGTTTTACAGAATATCTATCATTGACAATGTGTCAGGCCAGAGCTTGGAATACATTGATGCCATGACCCAATCCTTATCTATCAGAATTGGAGAACAACAGTATACAATAAGAAAAAGTTTACTCTCTGCAGAAGTTGCAAGAGCCAGTGGATGTTTTATGGTGCACAGCTGTGATTATGCCAAATGAAGTGCTGGATTATTTATTGGGCTGTAATAAGGCTAATTAATGATTCATCCTTATTGTAGCACAATAAATAATCCAGAAATTTGTTTGGCATTTCTAATAGAATTTGACTGATGTTTATGCTGAGAGTACTAAACATATAAGAAATAGACACCACCTCAGAAGCACAGAGGAATGTAAAATATAAATCAGAATTTAAGGAAAATACCATAAATTTCAAGAACCATTTGCAATTTCTCATTCCTAGAGACCTTGTTTCAGATACCCATAAAATATGGCCATCTTTTAACATATATTGATGTAAACTAGGATGGGATAACTAATTTTTCTGCATGAACATATAATTATTATAAATTATGTATAAATAATTTTATTTAAATCTAGTGATATAATATTTGGCTCATAATTTTGCACCACTTAGTGTTAAATTCCTGCATTCAAAATTACTGTCAGAATTCTCAGTTCTATTCATGTTTCATTATCATTTAGAAGTGTTCTATTTAAAGAACCTGATGAAGGCTACTAAAAATAGCAAAAAATATTAGTTGAGCATCAAATGTTTGATAATTGTTGATTTTCTGGTGCTGTGCTCTGAATCCCTTTTTTAAAAAACATTATTAATTTTGGTTTTAGAACTGTACAAATCAAATTCCTTAAATTATACAAATTAACACTAGATACAAATTAAAATTATAATTAATTTTTATTTAATTTATACAGTAGAACCTCGAAAACTCGGCTCTCGATAACCCGGCACTCCGGATAACTCGGCCACACCCTGGCAGGGCAAAAAAATCCTTAGTTAATTAATTTTCATTATAGACAGCTTTATAAAAGTATAAAACCTCTCATAAAGTATTTTTCTGAGGTGTGTCTTATCAGGTAAATTACTGTACACAGTGTATTCATTAATTTTCATTTTCATGTAGTAAAGGCTCTATGCCTTCATAAAGGACGTACTTTTCCTTTGTTTAAGGGTATTTGGGCAGTTTATTCTCTGTTATATTCTCAAGTAAACAATACATACAAGTACAGTACAGTATTTTCTGAGGAAACACTCGTACTTATTTTTTTTAACCCCATTCCCGATAACCCGGCATTTTCACAAACTCGGCCACCCTTCGGTCCACATTAGGCCGAGTTTTCGAGGTTCTACTGTATTTAATAAAATTTTGCAATTTTATAATTTCAAAACTCCTAAATTATTATACAATTTTAAAAAGTACTATCAGACATCAGAGAAATGCTATAAAGCATTTCACTAACTAAGGATTTTGCCATCATAAATATTACAAAACTGTCAACAATGAGTCAAGGTAAGTCACAAAAAATATCAGAACAATTCTTTAAAGGTTTGTTTTTACAATGTGGTAACACTAGAACTACTTCTTCACAAAAAACTGATTTTCAATTACAGCGATTATCAATTGAATGAAGTTCCATTTTTTTTTTAACCTATTGTTCCACCATCTCCATTCTTTTTTCAAAGGTGTCTAGCCTGACAATGATTGTTTACACAGCAAAAAATATTTACTACTGTAAGTTTTTTTTACTGAATTTTATATTTAAAATGTCCAATTAATTGATAATCTAGTTCTTGAGATACAAACTATCTTTCTCCTAAATTTGCATTTTTTTAATCATTAGATTTATTCAATGTTTGACAATATGCAAAATTTTGAATCAAAGTTGAGAATTTGATTCATTTATTATTGATCAGGCTGAAAGTTCTTTGTGATTGAGATGCAGTTCAGATATATGCTGCTACTGAAATATTTTTGATCATAAGTTAATGATCAAAAATTTTACTCAATATATTTTACTCAATATATGCTTCTCATTTTTCTTTTCCTATATCTGAATATATTAGTTTAATAACATATTAGTTATAAAAACTATTTTATAATCAAAATTACTAAATATATTTATAGTCACACTAAGACTATACTTATAATTTAAAAAACAAAACCCAAACTAAAGCATTTAATATTGATCTTTTGCACCATCCTAAGTGTAGCTTATATAGCATTTTATAATATAGATGAAACTAGCAAATGGCAACAACTTTATACTTTACAGAGATGTGATTTTTAGAATCATCAGTTTGTACTGGGCCGAAATTGAAACTGGCCATTTTCAGTGACTAATGAGAGACATGACTTTAGACAGATTTGATTGTATATTAATAATAAATGAATAAATAAATGAACTGTTTGTCAGATATTTAGTGAAAGTTGTTTAACAAAACTGTTATTGTACTTGATTTTGATTGTTTTATGCTAATGAATTTTTCACAATAATGTACACGTATAGTTTATTTATTAATTTTAGTTATATATAAATTAAAAACAGTTAACAATCAGAAAAAAATATATATACCTGAAAATGTCTCATTTTAGAGGAACAGCTTTTAATTTTATGCTGTTTCCTCTTGCAATTAGACAATTCCAAACTGCAAGGAAATATTTTAACATTTCTACTTTCAATCCATAAAAGTTAAGCAATTATTATTTTACTTATAATGCAATTCTTTATACGTATAACTTCATAAAGAATTGGATATTATTATTTATAATTAAATTTTTACAAATAATATAAACATTAAATTAAATATTTCAAAATTAAGGAATATCATAATTATATTAAATAATCAAATATAAAATTCTTAATTAAATGGTTATAATAAAATGGCAATACCAATGAGCATCTATTCAAATTATTGTTTTGTTGCCTACAGTTAGTAAATAAATATACAAATAATTTATCTTGTTAAATTATAGTGATTATACTGATATGTTTTCTTTAACTTTTAAATAATTAGCTATTGATGAAATTGTATTTATACCTTTATAATTATTACTAATATAAAAGCCATTGTCTATGTGAGTATGTGTGAATTCCTTATAACTCCAGCAAATTTTTGTCCATCCAGATGAAATTTTGGTTATATTCATTTTATGTTCTGACAATAAGTAGAGGATACTTATTTTGCAGAAATATTAGTTATAGCCATGAATCTCAATCTTTTTGAAGTTGGGGAACACTAAACTTTGGCTTTTTTCCCACGGAATACTTAAAATACATCACTTTAAGTAGGGGTGGCAAACCATTTTGAAATCAAGAGTGCACTCGGTCTAGTATATGACGTCATTGGCATTTGCTGATTACATTCCCATAAAAAAATTAATTTACATTGTATTAATTTTTCTTTTGTAACAATTTTTAATTGCACATTTGATTTTTTCGCAGAACACTTAAAGTGGCTTTAAAGAGCACCCATGTTCCAAGGACCATAGACTGAGAACAACAGAACTATAGAGTAAATGTTTTTTGATTTGGGATCAGCAATCATTCTTACATAAATGACCACGTGTTGTTCATGCTCAACAAGGGCATTTCCCTTAAGTTGCATTTTTAAATATTTTGGCGAATGCTTACTTTATTAAATTTAAAGTTTAAACTCTAAAAAAGATAGCCGCATTGTGTTACTTCTATAACAATTTTTTTCTTTTAAATATTTCTAGGAACATGTGACATTCTACTATCCAATTGGAAATAACGATCTAATGAGCCTGTTACTTAGAAAGTGTTATTGCTCATCTAACTAACATACATACAATTCATCTTTGTTTTATCAACATGGAATTAAAAAGACTTGCTATTTTGTTGAAAAAAAAAAAATTGCACAAGCAGGAGAAAGCACAAGAGAAAAATTGGTCAGGCAAATTCTAGATCTAAAAGAATATGAACAACTGAGACCCTTGAAGGCTGTAAAGTCTGACTTGAGAGCAACATCGGATAAGAATGACTTTGTCAAGGGCTGCAGAAACAGCATCACAATGCCAGGCTTGAGCATAAACTACTTAATTTGTAGAAATATTAGCAACTATTCTTGAATTTCTTGAAATAGCTACTCTTCTCAATTCTTCAATCTCTACTTTCTCATAAAAAGTATTCTGTTATGCTTGACAAGAGAATTTCTAGTTATTGTATAAATAGTATGAAAATTTTGTCATTTATTCCTTGCTTTCTCTTGTTATTTTTTTTCATTGTTATAATTTGCTGTTTAACAACAATATTGAACAACATAATGCTTTAAAACCTAAAAATAACTGATAAATATGAATGATTACTGACTGACCAATATATCTGTAAAATCATCATCAGAACTTCTCCAGTTTTTAAACTTTTTAAAATTTTGATATATTTCATGCAAACATTTTAGACTACATAATATGTCATGTTAACGTAGATTCACTTCAAAAATAAAAATTATTTTGTTCTTAAAAATATTAAAAATAAAAATTAACAAAAAAACATTCTGCACAAGTATATTTTCTGTACAGATAATACACAGAAAAAAAATTTTGTGTGCATTATCTTCAATATGTAATATAAAATACTCTCAGTAATGCCTGATGGAAGTTTTACTTTCAATGTATTAAGCATCTGACATAATTAAGTTTTGTAATAATTTAATGTTAATTATAATAGACATAGTTACTGAAATTTAAATGAAAAATGAAAGTTAAAAAACAAAGAATATAAAGTGTTCAAGCTAGGGATTGATATGCCATGTTTAGTGGGAAAGTATTCACATTTAGTGGGAACTAAATGTTTAAAAGCTAGTGGGAAGCTTGCCTACAAATTGGCAATAGTACCAGAAATACCTGCGAATCAAATAGTGTCAGAGTGCTGGATATGTTAAACTAACAAATAACCAGATTACTAAAATTGTACCGCACCATATAGACAAATCTGTGATTAATCAAAAGAACAATGTTCAGATAAGCAGAGACTGCCTACTTCTCTAATATAGATTCTATTCCAAGCATTTTAATTTAAAATAGGTAAATTCTTCAAAAGAATAAATCCATTTCTCCTAATGACAAATTTTTATTCAGGAATTTAATCTAAAATTTTCTCAAAATTTCTGGGAAGATTGTAGCTGAATAATAATCCCAGAAATTTAGATAAAATGCCATATATAATACACCAGGAATGTAGCCACAAGGGATAGCAATTCCCACACTACTTCATACTTTCTGCCATCACCAATGTCACCCCACTTGGTTTAAAAGTAAACACAATGTAGAAAAATGTAATAAGCATGGACATTATTTTCAATTTGGTTATGCAAGGTTTCTTTGGTCAAGATGACAATGGTAAGTGTCACTATGTACTTTTGTTTCACAAGCAAGTTTCATTCAGACCCACATTCTGTCTCCCACTGTCTCTCTGCACATAAAATTTGGACTTTGCCAAGCAATCCAACATTTTCTGGCTAATGAAGAGACACTGCTGTATTTATTCACAGGCAAATTCTGAAAATTTTTTTGCATGTCTAACTCTTCTGCTACAATATAATGTACAGTACAGTATTTTCACTAAATTGTAATTCATCTACAACCTGATAATCAATCATCTGTCTTGTTCTAGAACAGACCTCACTCAGGATACATTTTCATCCATTCTCAATGTGATTGACCATTCAAAACTATGTTCATCTTCAACTCTCTTTAAAAGCTTTGTGCCATTCAAACACGTGCTGATAAGGCAGCTTCTCCAAATGCCATTCTTAGCATTTCCAGTCTTCTGAAGCACTTTTTTCAAATTTAAAATAAAACTTAATTATGTATCATTGCTCAATATTCTTGTGTTTCATTCTTATGATGTCACTGAAACATATACCTCCACAAATAATTTTCAAATCAAAAGTGTTAACAGTAACAATTTTAACTTTCACTGAATGAAGAGGAAGAACATAAATACAGTAGAGCATCGATTATCTGACCTCCGATTAACCGATCGTTCTAGTCGGCAAATTTCAAATGTCCACTAGTGATGTGGCACTACAATAATTGGCTATGTCTTGCTACTTTAATATTATTTTAGTTAATTTTTTGCGTGTTTTAACTGGCAATGTCGGCTCGACCATAGAAAGGAGGCCAGTATTTAAACGAGATTTAATTTTCTAATTATGAGTGGTTGTTTGTTTTGTGAGCAATAAAATAATTTTAAAATAATTTTTAACAATACAATAGTGACGACTATTATTTTAAAAAAATTTGTTAGGCTTAAAATCAATGAAAATTCAATGCGAAGTTGGTTAATAGCAATATACTAATATACTAATTACATGGGATATACTACTGTATACTAATAATGTATTTTTTTCGTTCTTTTCGGTTATCCGATTTTTTCAGTTATCCAACGAACCTGAGTCCCCAATTGAGTCGGATAATCGATGCTCTACTGTATTGGCTAATCAAATATTATTTTCACCAGTTCTTTAGAAAAATAAGTGTGTATATATATATATATATGGCGAGTTCCAAAAGTGATGAAAATACTTATTTTTCTAAAAAACTGGTCTATATACAGTGGAACCTCAGTATACGTCTGCTTTAGAATACGTCCAATTCGAAATACGTCCTGTTTGGACGAAACAAATTTTGCTTGGTATACGACTTAATTCAATTATACACGCCATCTATGAACAAGTAGCACTATCAGTGTACTACACTAGACTAGACGTTCGCGGTGCTATAGTTTATAACTTTGTTAAATTTCTTCTGATTTTAATTTGTAAGTAACATTTTATTATTTTTATTAATCATGAATTGCAAAAGGGCAACAGAAAAATAAAAAAATGACTAGAATCACAACGGAACTGAAAAAAGAGATTGTTGAGAAATATGAAGGTGGCACGCGTGTTCGAGATTTAACGAGATTTAACTGTTGCATTCCGTATTCCGAGAACGACGATATCGACAATCGTGAAAAATAAAGACATTATTAAATTTGCTAACGTTGCGAAAGGGGTTAAATCAATTTCTAAACAGAGATCGAAGACATTAGATAATGTCGAGAAATTGCTTTTGCTTTGGATAACTGAAAAACAGTGTGCCGGCGACAGCGTATCGGAAGAAATTATTTGCAAGAAAGTTAAAAGGATACATGCTGATCTCATGAAAAATCAAGCAGAAACTAGCGAGGAAAGCCAGGTGTTTAAAGCCAGCCATTTTTTTTTACAGGAGAACGAATTAATCATTTTTACATTACTTCTTATGGGAAAGGTTGGTTTGGTGTACGTCCTATTCGGTGTAAGTCCAAACACCAGGAATGAATTAAGGTCGTATACCGAGGTTCCACTGTATACATATATATATATATACTGTATTAAGTATTAACTGTCTTCTTATACATGCTACTAATATGAAGTTACAAATAGTTTTGCCATTTGACATAAGGCACATAACAGTGTCAGACTGGATCTAAAAACATTAGTTGACAGAAGACAAAAGGAACCCATCCCCAACTATAAAGGCTACCATTTTAATTTTTATAAGAAATAAATAAAATTTTCAAAATGAAAAAAGGTAGAATTAAAATTTTTTTTAAATAAATATATATGTTTTAGTAATTACAATGTATTGTATTAATACATATATTGTACGGTACATATTATGGCAATATACAATGATACTAAATGTAAATACAGACTGTTATAATTAACAATGGATAGCAATATATACAGGGTTTGTATTCAAATTTTTGTTTTAAATTCCACGACTTTACTTGTACAAATTCCCTGACCCTCACATCCCTTACGGTATGGCACATTAACAAAATAAAACATCACTTGACTTACTATGCACATATACTATTGCTTGTCAAACCTTTTAACTGGTTATTTTTTCTAATTAACAATTATAAATTTTTTTATAATCGATGAATTAGTAAAATTAAAATAAAATAAGAAGGAATTAGGGCATGTCTTATCTATATAAAACTAATTTATCCTGTTATCAATTCATATGTGTAAAACTTCATGGCTTTGAAAAAAAGAAAAATGCCATTAATTATTATTTAAAAATTCTGTATAATCCATGTACAAAAGTATAAATTTATTAGGTTTGTCCCTTAATAAATTTTCCAAACTTTATAAAATATTAATAAATCGGGAAAAAGTTTCAGAAATCAAAAATTGTTTTGTTATGCGATCAAAATTATTAAAATGAAAAATAATAAATAACTTAATATCAATTCAAATGGTATTATTTATCATTTTGGTTCTTTGTTATCATTTTTTTCATCAGTTCATTCATATTTCCTCAAATTGAAAGTGTAAATTGTGAGAGCTAGAGTTAAATTGGTCAGCCATACAGTCAGCAAACAAAATCAACAAAAATCAATCAAAAAAACAATTCCCTGACTTTACACAATTTTTTTCTGAACACTAATGAAAATCCCTGACTTTCCAGGTGTATAGTAGGAACCCTGTATATATGATTCCAAATTCTTCTAACAGTGAATTTCTTAGCCTTGTCTTTATGATTTTTAGCTTTGAAAAATCTCTTACATTGGATCTGAGTAAGTGTGCAGATGACTTCATAAAATCCATAAAGGTTATCTATCATATGCCTTGTCATGAAGTCTGTTGGATGCCAGAATTTTTAGTACACATGATGGGCAAATGCTACAAATTTTACACTTGTTACAACCAGAACTCATTCTCATCATAATTAAACAATAGCTTTACCACATCAAAGTTTGAAGCAAATGAAAACAATTTGTGGAAAGAGCTTGATAATACCTTCCAATGCTTCATCTTCAAAGCCCTTTTCTGAAATAGTTTTAAAGTTTGCTGGATTCAACATTCTCCATTAAATCCATGCAGTAAAAATATCTAAACCATTTGTCTGTAAATAATTTGATAATAATGGTGTGTTTTCAAATACATTACAAGTAAGTAAATGCTGTAAATATTGTTTCAAACTTCAGAAGATTTTGAGTATAACACTTGCTTCTTGCTTTGTTTTTGCATAAAACTTGTCTGAATTTCATATTGATAGATAAGCTTGTGAATAGATTTACAAAAGTATTGATAGCAGCATCATCAAAATTTTCAAATATAGTTGTTGCTGCATTAAATTTTCCTGATCATCTTGTCTCACCAATTAGCTTTAATTATTTCATTTTTTTCTTTTTCTAGAGGTTTGCCAATAACTTCTACCCATATAGCTATTCCCTTGTGTGATTTTTCCAAAACATTTGCTAAATCCTGGGGCAAATTGAAAAAACTGCCAGGTACTAATTTTGTTGTTTCAGTTATCATCAAATTCAAAATATGGGCATAGCATCATATATAGAAATAATATATGATGCTATAATAAATGATGAATAAAAATGCTGATTAGCCACATCAGTAATTTTATTTTGCAAACTATTATATTGATCTAGGTAGCTTGCAGCTCCTCTGTACTATCAGATATATATTTTTTAGATCAATTTTAAGATTCTGTGATGTTTCAGTCAGTAGATCAAATAGTCCCTTGTCCTATACCATTATTACTTGGCACAATTGAAAGTAGTCGCTTACAGATAACACTTTTAAGCACATACCAAATGATAATGTAAAACTAATTGATGAATGAATTACCTTCTGTTGAATAAACTTGAATAAAAAATATTTTGCTTAAGAAACTTCATGAATAATTATTGGATTGCAATTTGAAAAACTTGTAGACCTATAAATTTCCATGCTCAAGAACAGAGTTAGATAGTTGAAAGCTGAGACCAGATGTGGAAAGATTAGGAGGCAGGAGGCCCCGATTAACTGTATATGAACTTCTGATGCAAACTAGAAGTCACGTTATTTCAATTAAAAAATTTTCCCTGGAAAAGAGTTAGATAGATGAATGGCATGACTTTATTGCTAACAGAAAAGTATGATGTACAGGGGCAGACACTAATAATTTGAAGTGGAGAACATATATTTTAAATTAAATAAATTAAAAATATGGTAAAAAANAACTTCTGATGCAAACTAGAAGTCACGTTATTTCAATTAAAAAATTTTCCCTGGAAAAGAGTTAGATAGATGAATGGCATGACTTTATTGCTAACAGGTGGAATGATGTACAGGGACAAGTTACTACTAATTTGAAGGTGGAGGACATATATGTTAAGTAAAGAAATTAAAAATATGGTAAAAAATTGCAGTGCAGCATTGTGACAATGTCACAATAAATAATTGCTCATTTCTTGTATCACATTCTTTGTAATTTGGATTAACATATTAGTTTTCAGATATGTAATAAGTCCACCACAGCCTTCATTTTGGTATTCTAATTGTTTGTGTAAACTTGTGTTATATGATAAAACATGAGCTGTCACAATGGTATCATATTTTGCCATCAACTACAATACTAAAAAAACCCACAATTCAGAATCTCATTTTCCAGGGTACGCCAATTCATTTCTTTGACCTCATAAAGGTAGTGCTTGTTTGCCTAACATCTTTATGGATGTCTATAATCCATTATATTTTAAATTAAAGGGCATAGAGCTACAATATATAAAAATATTAATTAAAAAAAAACATATCCAGCACAAAGTGAAAAGCTGACAAAGCACACTCAATTGAGGCCAATGCAATTAAAAATATTTACTGTCTTTGCAACATTTGCAAAGTTGACCCCAGCTGTACATCATGATTCCACTAAATTACAATGCACAGTTTCAATAGTAAAGATCCAAGCCTATAAATGTATGCATCAGCTTAACATAATCCAAACAAGAATTATTTTTTCATAGTTATTTATTATATTTTTAAAGTATCCTTAAAAATGATTTTATTAAAATAATAATACAATGTAAATTTTAGTTGAATATAATAATCATATTGAAACTTCTATTATATTTTAAGTTACTAAAAGATCATTAATAGTTTTAACATATTGTCTAATGTTTAAGAGGATCCACCTGCAATCAGGCAAGCTGACACCCTGGCCAGTAAACAACTGGCATATACTTTACAAGATAAATAATTGCAACATTAGTAAGAAATTTTCAAAAATCAATATCTGTACTTTTATATAAAACTAGGCTAGGAATCCCCCCACATACTTTTATAATTCTTTTCCACACCTCTTTACATCTGCACCATTTTATAACTCATCATCATCATTTATGTCATTATTATTTATTGGTGTATTAGTTATTGGTGTCTTGGAATCATATGTGATTCTCATTACTTTTGTCATTGCCATGCTACTGCCAGATCACTTGTCATATCACTTTGTTGTGAATTCTGCCTTAACTCTAAGCTCTCAAAACGTTTTCCTACTATGTAGCTAGAGACTAACTTGTTTTCACCCCTCAGGCTACAAAAAGAACTTATGTAGGAAAACCAGTCAAACAACTTTTCCATCAACTGATTTCGTTTTAACAGATAAGGCCAATTTTGGCCAGTTTCATAATAAAAGGAAAGAATAACATTGTCATTTGACCCATTTACAAATGGGAAAAACAGCTTTTATTTACAGGATAATAAAATACTATGCAGTTTGTTTATCATTTGGAGTAGGGATTGACACCAGCTCTACTGCTGATCTCCCTCTAGAACAGTGTTTCCCAACCTTTTACAGTTAGTGATACGCTTTGAATTTAATAAGATTCCTGTGACACACCATAAGTTTTAAAATAAAAATGTTTAAAATTTAAGTTAAGGTTGATTTTTTTTTAAATTTTCGATAATACAGAAGTTAAACTCATCAAAACAAAAAACTCACAACTTTATAAATGTATTATAAAAATAAAAATAATATTTAAATCAATACATAAAAAGCTAACATTGATCTTTAAAGACAATAAACTCTAATATTTATAGAAGCTTTAGAGAGATAGTAATATGCTGATGCCACAACAATTGGCATTTTAGTGAATAGGTATTCAATGCTAAATCCTGGGTTCTACATGTAAATCTACTGATTGGTAAGCAGTAAAAATGAAAGATAAATAAAATTTTAAAAAGAGCTTATACAAAATTCTAAAAAAAATATTAAATATTTCCATGACATATCTGAGACCCCAAAGACACGTGTCATGGCACAAAGGTTGGGAAACACTGCTATAGAATAATAAAGTTTTCATACCCTGAAGTTGAAACACATTTTCTCCTCCAATTCCAAACAAACCCAACATCAAATGTAAAACTTGAGATAATTTATAGCAAAGTAAAATTTGATGTTATTTTATTGCTTTATTAGATCAAATTACAATAAAATAAACATAAAATACATACAGGTATCCCTTATACAACACAGAATTTGAAAATTGGAGACATGACATCCCTGTACAAAATGTCACAATTTTTAAGTGTAAACACTGTCATTTGAATTTTTTTTTTATTCAAGCAAGTCTGCATGTTGTCTCATATTTGCTCATGAATTTTAGAATATTGAAATTTTTAATGTTGTTTCATGTCTTTCATTCAATTTTCTTTAATAAGAACTGATTGTACAATTTTTCTTCCTTGTCCTAGCTTCCTACTCTAGCTTTCCTATAAACCAAGTGTTGCTGTTGTTGCTCTAAATTAATCCAAAAGACTGTTGCTGTGTTTTATTTTTACAGATTGAATTAAAAGTTACTGCATAAAAAGATTACATTTTTAAAGATCTCTTAGCAAATGCAAGCAAATGAAAATATCACATTTTATGAAAAAAAAGTAGAGAAAAATCAAGATGTTGCCAATACTTCAGATAAGATCAACAAGAAAGCTTGACAGATAATGATGTTTTGCCAAAAAGAAAACGATGCCCACCAGTGGCCAAGAGGATAACACCATTTAACACTGGTAGCTGGTCATGTGTTTGCACCTTTCAATGGGCTGGCTATATAGTTTTCTGGGCTTTTTTCACATTTGTAACACCTAGAGGTCAATTTTCCCTCATGAAGTCTTCTCAGAGGCATCTTCCTTTTGGTAGATTGTTTGTGTGTCATGTTGCCATATGCAAATAAAACTAAATGAAAACAAAACATCCTCATTTAATGGTGTTTAGCAGTAAAGAAAAATTAATATTAATGTGAATTACTTTTAATTGCAAGTATTAATTAATTATCAAGTGCTTTAATAAACAATTTCTCTTCATTAAAAAAGAATAGTATATTTTTGGTAATGTTTGGAACCTGATCCTATGTTTTCTACTAGTCCTTTGTTTCATATAGATTTACATAATATGGCACTTTTTTGGAACGAAACTACTGTGTTATACAGGGGATAGCTGTACACATTTTTATCAATCCATAGGTATTCTGTATCATTAGAAAGAAGACAAAATACAGAAATAAAAGATATAATCAGAGTTTCTGATGCAATGCTGATAATTTCACAATTTTGAAATAAAAATTGGCATCTTTGAGATGACATGTGACACAACAAAGACAAAAACCACATGAAACAATGTAGGATTAAACTAAGCAATTGAAAACTTGTGAACAGTATCTTTCTTTGTCACATAAACAAAACTTTTTCTTCCACATTTTACCTTATTTGTTGTTTCAAAACCTGATACAGTGGTACCTCAGGATACGAAATTAATCCATTCTGAAACTGAGATCGTATCATGAAAATGTCGTAAGGTGAATCATTTTTCCCCATACGATTACATGTAAAACCAAATAATTCGTTCCAACACGAAAAGCACACTCAAATTAAAGCTAAGTTGTACATTAAAAACAAAATAACTATAGTAAGGAAAACACTGAAAAATGCATTTTGTAGTTGTAAATGTATAAATAACCATAATAGAATAATAATTGATTAAAAAAATGTAGTTTTATTTGCACTTTACATTTGAGGATAGACAATGGTGGAGGTGTAAACTGGTGGCGGAGGAAAGGGAGAAGGGAAATGATAATAAAACTTAACTTACATATAGGGAATTTGATCCCGGTCCTTATTTCTAATCCCGGGATTTCGGGATTATACTTAGTCAATACCGGGATCCCGGGATTATTTCGGTATTGAGGGTTAATAAAAAATAAGAAAATCTTACAGAAATCAAATCAAAATTTAGACAAAAATCAACATATTTTACAGTATACACCTAGCTAATTTAATCACTCTAACTAATCAGACTCAGAGTCAGACTAACCAGACTTAAAATCACTCAGTCTTCATGTTAAATTTATTCTTTTTTAAGCATCACTGAGATCTCTTTAAACTCACATAAATTGAAAAAACCTTTATGTAACAAACTATGCAAATAAACGTTGAAAATTAACAAAAATCTCTCTTAACATCGACTAAATAGACTACTTTCATATAGCAACCTAGTAAGTAGGTAGTAAGATAAGTTTCTTAGCAAAAAGTATTTAAAAATAATATTAATCAGTCACATTTTTCTTAAATATAAAGAAAACTAATCTAATAGGAACATTCTAATTTGAATTGCGAAAATATGATCTGAGAAATAACAACGCATCCAGTGTCTCATCACCAAGTCTGCTTCTCAATTTGTTGCACATATATGCAGCTGCTGAGAAAACGCGTTTAGGTTTGATGGAAGTTGGAGGAATCGTTAGTAAATACTTATAAGCTTCGAGGACACGGGGAGGATGGAAGAAAACAGTCCGGTCGACACGGATCGGGATTGTAGGAGTAAAGGCTACAATCCCGATTGTTTCGATCATTGTAAGCATGTCTTTCTAAAAATAAACGCGTTAATTTTGTAAATTCGGTCTCTGTGTGAGTCTCTCAGCGTCCAGCAAACCACTACCCCGAAACGTAAAAAGACTTTCTCGCATCATCCTGACAGATCGCGGGCAAGGCGAGGGTCATAACCTTTTCACCTAAGGTCGACCCCCCCTAAGCGAGTAGCGTCAGGTCTATATTAACCACACTGGCAAAACAAGATGGCTGACACATTGACAGGTAAAACGCACTGAGTAGTGCTCTCGACTGCGCCAGAAAATCGATTGGCGCCCGCGAAAATTCAAAAATACAAAAATGAAGTATATTACCAAGTAACCCAGTGAGAACTGCTTGCCTATCATTTTAGTTGAAAATACAAGAAGTTTTATTCCAAGCAAGCATCGCAAGCCCGCTTGGTTAATTTCTGCTGCTTGCTTGGAATAAAATTTCTTGTATTTTATATTAAAATGATAGGCAAGCAATTCTGTTAAAAGCACTGGCACTGAACGTTTCGCTTCATGCAGTCTATTTTGCAATTTTTTTAAAATGATGTCAATCCCGAAAATCCCGGGATTAGGAAAACTTAATCCCGAAAATTTTGGGACTGAAAAGTGGTCGGGATCCCGGGATCCAGATTTTCGGGATCCCGGGATCAAATCCTCTACTTACATAACATAATGTAACAATAACTTAAAATTAATTTAACACTAGTTTTTTAATCTTTTCTGTTTCATATTTTTTTTTATTTTTTTATTCACTGCTTTTTTGCTTTCTTTCCTTCACTTCCACTAGCACTTTCACTGGATAGAGGTCACTTGGCAAAATATCTATCCAAAGAGGTTTGGCTTTGCCTACTTTTAAAATGTTTCTAAAATTACTTAGGCAAATGTCATTACTCCGAGCAGCAATATGGCCAGTGTGAATCTTTTTGGGATGTTTCTTTTCAATAAAATCAGTCACTTTCTGATAATACCTCAAGATTTTTTTTATTGAGCGAGATCCTTCCACGACGAAGCAAACACATGGACTGAGACCGATGAACAAGTGAATAAAAAATGGTGCTGCAAACTAATGTAACATCGTATGGTGAGTTTTTGTTCGTGTCATGGAGCAAAAATATGTTCAAATTTCATGTCGTATCCTGAAAATTTCGTATCCTGAGGTACCACTATATTAATTTAGTGAAACTTGGAAATTTATTACATTTTATGATTTGCTAAGTTTGATAAAAGGTTCAGTCAAAATGGAAATGTTAATATTGTTCAAATTAATAACAGCACTTCACAACAAATATAACTAAAGTAAATAAACAGAAGTCAAGCATAAGATATAAGAAAAAAAGAAACCAGATTTGGTTTATAAAGTTATTACGTAACCAATTTAAATCTATCAATTTATAAAGTTTTATTACGTAACCAATTTAAATCTGCCCATCACCTCCTTTAAAATAGTCCCACTCTATATTTATGTAATGATGCTAACACTTCTACCAAGCCTCAAATGAGCCCTGGAAATCAGTTACAAAAATTCTGAAGCACATGTTGAAATTCGGATAGATCACTTTGATCATATCAAAATGCCAGTCCTTGAGCTTCAATTTCATTCTGTAGAACAAAGAGAAGTCACAAGAGGCTAAATCCAACAAGCAAAGAAAGCAGGGAAGACTGCCATGTTGTTTTTAACCAAAAACTTATTTTGATGTCTGTATTTGTGGAGCATTATGATGGAGCTTGGTTTAGTTGCAGTACAGTCCCAGTCTCACACAATTGACTCTAAATATTACAGTAAAAATCTAAATTCATTGTCTGGCCAGGAGGAACAAATTCCTAATGCACAATCCTTTTATGATCAAAAGAATAATGCTCTTCACTTGTCTTCTTGGATCTTACCAATAGCTTAGTTCCTCCTGGAGCATTTCAAAGGTCTCTATGGCAGCTTTTCCAAGCTTAATGCAAAATTTAACACTTGCTCTTTGTTTGAGTTTCAAATTCATTATTGAATCACAGCACAACACTAACTCAATATTATAAAACCATTTGTAACATGTTGGTTTTGGATTCAAGCATTCTAGTTTGAAAAGTTCAATCCCTCTTGATAAATTGACACTCAAATATCTAAAGCAGCTATCCTTGGTAGTAAAAAGACTATACTTCTCACTACCACTAAGTAGTAAAAACAATCTGGTTTCTTTTTGATTACACCACTTATTAAACCAAAGGTTGCTAATGTTTTCAGCTAATAAGCATCTATTTAAATTTTAAAAAAATTTAGTCTTTATGTATTTTTTATTAATAAGCATCTAGTTCTAAAGTTTGACAGTATTCAATCAAACTTCCAAACAATCAAATTCTAGATGCCTAAAGATGGCTTATTAACCAAAAATATTAGAGCATCTTAGGTTCTATTCTAGATTTCAAGTAATCAGTTTATTTACTTTAATTTTGTTTGAATTAGTTTTTTTTTTTTTTATTCTTAACATACACATCTTAAGTAAAAAAAAACTGGTAGTCTTTTCATTATCGAACAGAAACACAAGTTTTTTAACATGTCCTTATTAATCATTATTAGCATCAATACATGTCTCAAACATTATATAAATAAAAGTATTTGTCTTTTAACAATTAATTTTATGCTCAGTATAATAAAATACTATCGTTCTATTCATGAAAACTATTCAAGTCATCATTTAAATAAAGAAGTCTGGGATAAGAATTTTATGCCATCAATCATTCTACTCACCATCTTCATCTTCTGCATCAGAATCCTCTGCTTCTTTTTCTTCTCTATCATAACCATCTAGGAACACTAAGTTAGATATAAGATTGAAAACTTTTTCTCTGTACTTGTCAATATTTGTAACTTCACAGTTGAAAAGATCAAGATTTTTAAGGTTTTTGAATTCTTTCTGTAATAAATTTTAAAGATGATTTTATAGTATCTTATGAAACCTTTATAATTTAGTAATGTATACTATTATAGAATACTATTAACACAAGCTATTGATTTTAGCAACATATTTCATAAATATCAGGTCAGTCCATAAGTTCCTGCGTATTTTATGACCTTGAGAAAAATCTTGTTTTGCTGTTAAAAATGCCAGTCTAATGTGATACTTTTTACACTGAAGTGTTAAATTGGATCTCATTCATATAATACTGTTCAGAATTGGGAACATTTCAGTTGTTTATTTTCGTTAAAATGGAAGTAACAGATGAATATAAGAGACATGTTTTATACTTTTTATTTTTAAGTGATGAGAATGCTACAAATGCAGCCAAAAAATTAAATACTGTTCATAATCAAACTGTAATTAGTGTAAGGACTGCGCAGAAGTGGTTTGAAAGATTTAGAAATAATGATTTTAGTGTGGAGGATAAGGCTCGTACTGGAAGACCGTTGACTTTGATGATGATGCTCTCTCTGCACTAGTTGAAGCAGAACCATCTTTAACAGTTGATGAAATTGCGGAACGTTTAAATTCATCCCATGGAACTGTTCATAGACATCTACAACAAATCGGAAAAGTTTCAAAGCTAGGAAAATGGATACCACATGAACTGTCAATAGCTAACTGACAACAACGTCAACTGCTCAACTCAAAAGCTTCAACTGGGAAATTTTACCTCATCCACCATATTTGCCAGATATTGCTCCCAGTGATTATCATCTTTTTCGGAGTTTGCAGAATTTTTTAGAAGGAAAAACTTTTGAGGATGAGAACAATGTAAAAAAGGCTATTTCTGAATATTTTGATTCAAAATTGAAATCATTTTACAAAGACGGGATTAAAAAGCTACCATCAAGATGGCGAGAAATTGTACAAAATAATGGTGAATACATTATAGATTGAAATAAAATATAGTTAAAATTTTTTGTTGCTTTTTTTGTAGATAAAAATGTGCACGAACTTATGGACTGACCTGATATAAATCAATTTTTATTTACAAATATTAATAACCTAACTTTGCTTATAGACACGTATAGTTCTGATTAAATAACATAATAAAATTTTTAGAAATAAAATAAACCACCCTATAGTCTTTCTAATTTGAAACCAGCGAAATAAGCAGTGATATAATGTTTTATTATAGTTTTCAAGTATATTGTGATGTGTGTATAATTATGATAGTTTATAATATTTCATTTTATCTGTTTTCTCACTTGATTTATTACAATAACTTGTGATTACATGCCTTCTACTGGTAACAATAAATGTAATGCATCTCACAGTATATATGATACAATGTTAATTCATTAATTTGAAAGCCATGCAAGAATAAACAAATGAATTACAAATTATTCATGAAAAATAAAATACAAATAAGCACACATCTGTATCTAAAAAATGTAATAATCTATAAAAAATAAAATTAAAAGACTTTAATGCAAGCAGTATAACTGTTTTTTTTTCCATTATTTATAAAAAGTTATGTTAATTTGTAAAATTCAATAAGTTACATGATGACCTTATGAAGTGTATTCATCTAAAAGGACAAATACATTTCATTTAGATATGACACAGAGAAAGGTATCAAAATAAATAGACAAAGGAAAAGTAATATTTAGATCAACATCAAAGTGAGAGAAAATTATGCAAAATAGTAAGTTAGTTTTAAGTATCACTAAGGATGAGACAATTACCAAGTTAGCCAATTAACGATGAATAATTAATTGAGATTTTATCATTATCTAATTGTTGTCAGGTAATTTTTAAAATTATCTTATAAAATTTCAAAGTTTTTACATTTAATTTTTTTTATACAGTCTCCTTTAGTTTTAACTTTTTATAATATTTTAGCTAAGTATCTGACAATTAAAAATATAAATATTTACTTCTGGTTTAACTTGTTTGAAAGTACTGAAAAACAAAGTATATATATTGTCCTTAAATTAATCAAGTTGGATAACTACTATAAATTTTAGTAGTCAGACATTCAATTTGTATACAAAGACTGATTGTTTTTTTTTTCATTGTCACCTTTGTAAAGATTGCAGGGTTAGTAAAAAAACTCCACAATCTTTACTGATTTGTTTATTTGGTATACTAGCAGGTACAATATGATTGCACCAATATACTATTGTGTTGTTCGGAAAGTAATTTCATTTTTTACCACTAGACACATTAGTCATATTTTTCCCACCATTCTAAACCGTATTATCATTATATATTTTGACAGCTAGCATTTTAAGACTTATTTGTAAAAAATTTTGTTAGATTTTGTGCAATTGTTTATTTTTTGTGTTCCATCAAATATAAGCAGGATTGAAAGCAGCATTTTCAGCATATTTTGCTCTTTTATTACTGAAAAGGTAAGAATGCTTTTCAAGTGAGAAAAAAATTGTGATGTGTATGGAGAAGATGTATTGACAGAACGACAGTGCCAAAATTGGTTTACAAAATTTTGTTCTGGCAATTTCAATATTGAAGATGCACCATGTTCTGGATGGCCAGTTGAAGCCAATGAAAACAAAATAAAGGTACTGATTGAAGCAAACTGCTGAATAACAACATATGAAATCACTAAGAGATTAAATTTGTCAAACTGAACTGTTTATAATTACTTGAAACAAATTGGTTTCATTTCAAAGCTTGATATATGGGTTCCACATGTTCTTAAAGAGAGATGCTCTCTTTGGTGGAATTTTAAGGAATTTTTTTTTTTGGAGCTTTTAACAGACAATTCAACAATTGATTCGAAAGTCTACTGCCATCGAGTAAACAAATTGAGTAATATCATCAAACAGAAAAGGCGGCCAGAATTGATCAACAAAACAGGTGTAATGTTTTATCACGATAATGTCAAATTTCACACAAGTTTGGTAACTCGTCAGAAACTATTATAACTTAAAGGGGACATATTATCACACCAACCATATTCGCCAGATTTAGCAAACTCGGATTATTACTTGTTCCAGTCTATACAAATTTTTTTTAACCGTAAGGCATTTACTTGAAATGACAATGTCAAAAATCACTTGGATCAGTTTTTTGTAAGCAATGATCAAAACTTTTATGAATGTGAAATCATGCTACTACCAGAAACAATGACAACAGGTATTTGACCAAAATGGTTGATATATAATTCAATAAAATATTTATTTATTATAAAAATAGTGTGTTTTTTTCCACGGAAAAAAACAAAATTACTTTCCTAACAACCCAATAAAAAAGGAATTAGTATGATTTTATAGTCAAATAATAAAATAAATTAGCATCTCTTTTGCTTACTATCTTGTCGCATTGCATTGTAGCAGACCTACTTGCTTGATATGCAAGATGCTAGGACAACTGCATCATATGTAATTGACTTAACACAGATGTTTTGGCACATAAACAACAATAATATTCATCAGTTGAACAAAATTCTTAAATTAAAAATACTTGGGCACTATTATGCTCTCTTCCTTTAGTCTCTTAATGTCGTTTTCTATTCTCAAGAGATCAACATAAAGTGTAATAGCTAGAATTGCCAATCAACTGGTTTTGAAGTGAATTGTCTATTCTGTGAGTCTTATCCAGTGTCCAAACACAAGACCATTTTATGTGAACAATATACCATAGTAATTTTCTGATAATGAAGTATAATCAAAATTATCACAATAAACTATTTCTGTCTACATTTCTTGGCAACAATTCAAGATAATTTTTCACTATATTTTTTTTAATGTAAAACATGGATTATTTATATTTTCTTGGCAATTCTAAACCGATGTAATTCTGAACAAACAGAAACAATGATTTTAACATTTCTGGTGATCATTTTTTCCATTATTAATTGATAAACTGACTCATATCACAATTACTTCTACACATCACATCAGATTCTTTAGAGTGCAATGTAGTTAAAAAACAATTGGCAATGTAATAATAATGTAAAAACAAAAAATTTTCTTTCAAACATAAGCAGATAGTACTGAAATTAATCAATTATACATAATAATTGGTTATGAAGTAGTGAGAAGCTTATTTCTTTAAAAAATATATACATTTCTATAAGTTTATTAGTATCATAATACAGTAGAGCATTGTTTATCCGAAAGCCAATCAACCAAAACGTCAGTTAACCAAAAGTGTTCCAGTCGGACTGTCGTGCTGAATCGAACGTTTTTGATACTAGATTAACTTCTAAAGTGTAATTTTTTTTGTTTTTATATTTTTCAATATATTTATTTTGTTTGTACAAGATAAAGAAATAATTATTAGCGATACAATAGCCATGATTATTATTATAAAAAATTTATATTAGACTTAGCATCGACAAAAATTCAACATGAAGCGACACACAATGGAGAAAAATTTCAACATGGGATAGGTTAATATATTTTTTCGTACATAATTGGTTATCCAAAAAATAAGTTATCTGAACAACCCCAGTCCCCAATTGATTCAGATAAATGATGCTCTACTGTAGAATGTTTTCAGTTAGAATAAAAATTTCAGACTGAAAATATACATACAAAAAACTAGTAGTTTCTAACAAAACAGTGTGTCACCATAATCCTGAATTACTATTATTAATAATCATAATTTCTTTACACACTTTTTAATGTTCATTGCTTTTTTAAATTAAAAATTATTAAATTTTGTTTCTCCAATGGAATGATTACTTACTGATTAATTATTGGAGAATTAATGGTCACTTGGTAATTAAATCAATAGAAGAACCAATAAGTATGATTAGTGATTAGCAAGCAATAAGTACATTTCTAAGGTGGCACAGTGTGATGATCAACATGATGACTAATACCTGGAGATCCAACTGGAAAGTGGTAACATGTTTCCAAATAACAAAATTCCAATTATCTAAAGGGTGTACCAATTCTGATACTAGGATGCCTGTCAATCCCTTTGGAACTTCAGTTTCAATTCACTCAAATTCAAGCTATTCATCCTCAATGGAGAATTATTACAGTGTAACTGACTCTGTATCTATTAGTTTGAATACTGGAGATTACATAAATCCAAATGCAGAAATGTTAATCTCCAATTAAAGCTTCTTGAATCATCATGGACCCCAGCAATGGGTTATAATTTCAAGCATGATGTTCAAACAGGAAAACAGCCTTTTTAACATAAATGACCAAATAAGTATGAATGGTCTTGTCTTATTCGTCTTTCAGAGAGGTTTTTTTGTCATATTTGTGTGTTGTCTATATGTTGATATGGATTGCAAGATGCATTTATTGTTTCACCATTTACAAGATTCAGAAATTTCCATAAGAGGAAAGAATCATTCTGAATGCAGTTGGGATAAAAAATTAATTTCCAAAATTAGTTTTGCTGAAATTTTGTGGGGGAGGAAATGATCTGTTTATGAGGAAGTTGACACTAATGTACATTGAGGCAAAATCAGAAGAATCCAAGCCAGCTGAATTGCACTACAAAAATTGTAACATTAACCTAATTTTCCAACATTATCATTTTAAAATCAGACACTCCCATATACTGTGCGAGTTACAGGTTCAATTATCACTTCAGGATGATTCTCTTCTTCCATAACCTTCTACATTAATTATTAAAATATTAATTTAATTATAATTATTAAATTTATCAAAAAATGGTACCAAACACCTACCTCTAAACCAAATTACTTAACATTTATTTATTAATAGTACACAAATATAGCCAGATATAATCTGGCATTCATTTAGATTCAATCTAATAATTTGGTTTATGAATGTTTATATTTAGAACAGAAGCTATAACTAAATAACTTAAGTTTGGAAAAAGAATATCAAAGAAATGGAAAAAAAACAATTTCATATGTGATTGTCAGCAGGATTACTATTGCAAAATGGAGCATAGCACTGGCTTCACATTCTGGACATAAGCTCTAACTCAGAAGAGCATAAAGGACAAAGTCAAATGCCAAACAACTGCCTTAATTTATTAGGCTCTTTTTCTGCTACTATTAATTATTAAATTTCAAGTAATTTGTTACTAGAGATAGACATTAGGTATCATCTCTTATTAAATTTAATAAGAGATGATGCCTAATGCCTAACTCTAGTAATAAATTATTATTAATAATTAAATTACTTGAAATTTAATTATTAATAATAGTGAAAAAATAGCCTGATGCATTAAGACAATTGTTTGACACTGATTAATAACATTGGATTTTGACAGATTTATATATGTACAAATTCTATTCTCTTTTGGATCTGATGATGAAATGTTGCTATCTTGAAAAACATTTTATCCAAAATAAACTTGATTCCTTAAACTGTTTTTAGCCAGTACAGAGATTCATTTGTAGGCTTTAAAGATTTCAATATATAATGAAATAATCAATTTGATATTTTCCAACCTTTACATAAACAAGAATTTAATTTACTTTTATCAGGTAACCAAAAAAGTTCTGTCGTTTTTTGTTGAAAGAAAACAAACATAAAAATGTATAGGAAATAACACAAGTTATTCATCAAAATAACCACCCTCACATTCAATAACCTGTTCCCAACGGGAAACAAGCTTATAAATTCCATTTTTATAAAAGTCATGATTTTTAGAGTTGAAAAACTTCCCTAATTCCGTTTCTATAACCTCTCTATTTCTAAACTGTCAATTTTGCAGATGATTATCTAGGCTTAAAAACAGGTGATAGTCAGAAGGGCTAATGTCAGGGAAATAAGGAGGGTGCAAAAGAGGTTCCCATCCAAGGGTCTGAATTGTGTCAGAGGTCACA
>NW_019385850.1:0-25719 GCF_000671375.1 Centruroides sculpturatus | reverse complement strand
TATATAAATTAGGTACTGTACATATAATTATATATTAATTATATATAAATTAGGTACTGTATATATAATTATATATTAACTTAATTTATTGTAACTTTATTATAATTATATATATGCTTTCTGCTGCCTGGTGCCACGCTACGGAGAGTTTAGGCAAACTATCGTCTGTACATATGTAAATTAGGTACCCTAAGTCTAATACATTACTGTAATTTTATGCATTTCTTGTGAAAGAAACATTTCTTATTCAACGGCCATAAAAATTATTTCTATTAATAATGTCTCCAAAGTTCAACGAATTTTTTGCAGAAAAATAACTTATCATAAATCGCGGCCGGCGTTTAGTGCACTGCTCCACGACGAAAACAAGCTTGAGCAATGGCGACGTCAAATGGTGCACACTCGGTAAGTAATCCTACAATTTTTTGTTTTTAGCATAGTTTATACAGATTATTACCAAAAAATTATACATATTTTAGAAATATTGAGTCGAATTCGTCTAGAATCGATTAATTTTATGGAAGAAAACCTTTCAAACAGCCATAGTCCGTAAACTTCACACGTGTCGAGCTGTGATTGGCTCATGTATTTAAGGATTCCTACAACGCGAAATTCTTATAAAGCAAAATGTATCTACCGCGTTATGGGGAGGTCTACTGTACTTTGCTAAGGGAGAATTAGCTATACATTAACCCTTGCTTGTATTTTCTCCAAATAACCATTGGGAGTCTCAGTGCTGCTGATATACTTGAATAAACTGTTTCTACAGGTGTCCCATTTCATTAGTACAATGTTTTTGAATTTGTCTGTTCTGATGACTACTATCTCAACATCCTTGTGCACTGCCCATGTGGTTATGTATATAAAGAAAGTTTCCNTTCCAATTATCTAAAGGGTGTACCAATTCTGATACTAGGATGCCTGTCAATCCCTTTGGAACTTCAGTTTCAATTCACTCAAATTCAAGCTATTCATCCTCAATGGAGAATTATTACAGTGTAACTGACTCTGTATCTATTAGTTTGAATACTGGAGATTACATAAATCCAAATGCAGAAATGTTAATCTCCAATTAAAGCTTCTTGAATCATCATGGACCCCAGCAATGGGTTATAATTTCAAGCATGATGTTCAAACAGGAAAACAGCCTTTTTAACATAAATGACCAAATAAGTATGAATGGTCTTGTCTTATTCGTCTTTCAGAGAGGTTTTTTTGTCATATTTGTGTGTTGTCTATATGTTGATATGGATTGCAAGATGCATTTATTGTTTCACCATTTACAAGATTCAGAAATTTCCATAAGAGGAAAGAATCATTCTGAATGCAGTTGGGATAAAAAATTAATTTCCAAAATTAGTTTTGCTGAAATTTTGTGGGGGAGGAAATGATCTGTTTATGAGGAAGTTGACACTAATGTACATTGAGGCAAAATCAGAAGAATCCAAGCCAGCTGAATTGCACTACAAAAATTGTAACATTAACCTAATTTTCCAACATTATCATTTTAAAATCAGACACTCCCATATACTGTGCGAGTTACAGGTTCAATTATCACTTCAGGATGATTCTCTTCTTCCATAACCTTCTACATTAATTATTAAAATATTAATTTAATTATAATTATTAAATTTATCAAAAAATGGTACCAAACACCTACCTCTAAACCAAATTACTTAACATTTATTTATTAATAGTACACAAATATAGCCAGATATAATCTGGCATTCATTTAGATTCAATCTAATAATTTGGTTTATGAATGTTTATATTTAGAACAGAAGCTATAACTAAATAACTTAAGTTTGGAAAAAGAATATCAAAGAAATGGAAAAAAAACAATTTCATATGTGATTGTCAGCAGGATTACTATTGCAAAATGGAGCATAGCACTGGCTTCACATTCTGGACATAAGCTCTAACTCAGAAGAGCATAAAGGACAAAGTCAAATGCCAAACAACTGCCTTAATTTATTAGGCTCTTTTTCTGCTACTATTAATTATTAAATTTCAAGTAATTTGTTACTAGAGATAGACATTAGGTATCATCTCTTATTAAATTTAATAAGAGATGATGCCTAATGCCTAACTCTAGTAATAAATTATTATTAATAATTAAATTACTTGAAATTTAATTATTAATAATAGTGAAAAAATAGCCTGATGCATTAAGACAATTGTTTGACACTGATTAATAACATTGGATTTTGACAGATTTATATATGTACAAATTCTATTCTCTTTTGGATCTGATGATGAAATGTTGCTATCTTGAAAAACATTTTATCCAAAATAAACTTGATTCCTTAAACTGTTTTTAGCCAGTACAGAGATTCATTTGTAGGCTTTAAAGATTTCAATATATAATGAAATAATCAATTTGATATTTTCCAACCTTTACATAAACAAGAATTTAATTTACTTTTATCAGGTAACCAAAAAAGTTCTGTCGTTTTTTGTTGAAAGAAAACAAACATAAAAATGTATAGGAAATAACACAAGTTATTCATCAAAATAACCACCCTCACATTCAATAACCTGTTCCCAACGGGAAACAAGCTTATAAATTCCATTTTTATAAAAGTCATGATTTTTAGAGTTGAAAAACTTCCCTAATTCCGTTTCTATAACCTCTCTATTTCTAAACTGTCAATTTTGCAGATGATTATCTAGGCTTAAAAACAGGTGATAGTCAGAAGGGCTAATGTCAGGGAAATAAGGAGGGTGCAAAAGAGGTTCCCNATTTGAATGTTTGAAATATGACACACAATAGGGGCGCCTCTAGTGTCCGTTATCAAACGGTTACAGGACAAACAGACGGATACCCGTTGAATGGGTTATATATATAGATGTTCCTTTCAGCTTTGTTACGGCAAAACATATGATCTTGTAATATAGGTGTTTATATAAAATAAAGGATAAAAATCTCAAGAGACTGAATAATTTCGAGTACAGGTGTACAGGTTTAAAAACTGAAAATTTTTTTGAATAATGGATCTTTTTCTGGGAGTGCAAGAAATCCATTGTTCATTATATAACAGATTTTCAGAATAACGGATGATTTTCGGTGCCCCAAACAATCTATTAAAATAAGATTCTACTATATGTAATTACTATACCTCACAAACACTAGAAAATCCAGCAAACAAAATATAAACTTGAATTACATAAACAACATTCAATCTGAAGATGACAATTTAAAATTGTTGAAAATGTTTTGTTTAATCTAATTAAAACTTTTTTTTGCCAGATTTTCTAGAGTTTGTGAAGGTATACTATCTTATCCAGTTATTAAGGGACATTGCTTACTTAAATACTGTATAATAAAATAAAAATTGCATTTATTGGTTGCATATCATCAACTTCAGCATTTTAAACCTGGATGAAAGATTCATCACATGTACTGCTTTTATGCTTTATGATAAGTTCCTTTTTCATTTCAATCATTTATATCACAACCTTCCTCTTAGACTTTGTTGTTTCCACATACTTCTCAAATGCCATAGTTAATAAGTAATGGTTATATGTTCAATACAAAGCTTTTGCTTATTATTAACAGCTATTGTTATTTAACATAGATGTATGATTTAATTATAACAGTTGTAAAATATAACATATCAAAGTTTATTAATAAACTAAACTTTTCAATTAACACATATGCACAAAATAACACCTTTCTTAATTATTCCAGCATTGTTTATTCTAAATTGCAAACATTTTCAACTGCATTTAGAGGCCTTCAAGTAAAAAGTTGTTTATCAAACAAACAAAAAAAACCATAAATGTTCAAACCATTTAACCATTCAAACATAACTTTTTTTAATGTTTGATAAATGGAACAACTTCTTACTTAAAGAAGGCCTCTAAATGTAGCCAAAAACACTTTTAATTCAAAACAAACATTGCTGGAATAAGTAAGAAATGTATTACTTTGTGCATATCAGTGTTAACATAATAGATAATGAGATTACATTCTTTGTTTAGAAGCATACTTTGAACTTTTTACTTCACAATTTGAAATCAAGAAATGTCTTGGAAAAAACATACTGGACATATTATACTTTGAGTTTCAGAAAGGATAGAATGTCATAGAAACAGTAAAAAAATATTCATCATGTGTATGGGAAAGATGCTCTTAAACTTTGAACATGTCAAGTTTAAGAGCATCTTTCCCATACACATGATGAATATTTTTTTACTGTTTCTATGACATTCTATCCTTTCTGAAACTTAAAGTATAATATGTCCAGTATGTTTTTTCCAAGACATTTCTTGATTTTATTCAAATTGTGAAGTAAAAAGTTCAAAGTAAGCTTCTAAACAAAGAATGCAATCTCATTATCTATTATGTTATTAGCAAATGTAGTTTAAAAAGTTTTATTCAGGAAATTTTGAACTAAAGAATGTAAAATATATGAGGCATCCAGAAACTGCCAACAAAGAATAATTGCAGGAAGAAATTGTTAAAAATCAAATAACTCATAATATATACAGGGTGTATCAAAACTCACAGTGCAAACATTAGGGGTGATAGAACACAACTAGACATGCACAAATCACCCTGCAATGCATGCGCAGAACTCAAGTAGTAAAGCACTAGAGGGTGGTACTTTGCATCATGAAGTGATGATAAACAATAATGGCAGAGAAAGAATAAAACCTAATGAATTTAATGAAAATTTTGGCAGCCACACTTTTGAGCAGTTACTATAATAAAATGTTGAATAAAAAATTTTCCTTAAATTTATGTTTTCTTTCATTCATTCTCTGTCATTCTTATTTTCCATTATTTCATGACATGGCAAGTACCATCCTCTAGCATACAGGTTCTCAAACTTATTTTGACCACTGCCCACTTTGAGATTAAAAAAAATCTAGTGCCCCCATATTTTTTAACTTACCTTTTTACATTACCATCTGTTGCATATCTTAAAAACAGTTATTGCAAATATAATGTTTAAACATGCATTATTATATGGATAGGAGAGATAGGGTGTGATCCATATCCTATTTCTGAGATCAAAGAATGTTTCAATGAGAAGAAATAAAACTCATATTTAATCAGTGAGCCTTCTACTGCCCCCCAAAAGCCTCTAGCGCCCACAAGGAGGAGTTATTGCCCACATTGAGAAAGGATGCTCTAGTACTTCACTGAGTATTGAGCATCCATTGTAGGGTAATATGTGCTTGTCTAGTTGTGTTCTATAATCTTCTAACATTTGTACCATGAGTTTTGGTACACTCTGTATAACCAAATACATTAAAAATAAACAAAAGCATTGAAAACAGAAGAGATACTTGTGCAAACAACAGAAGGCATTTATGCTTCAATTTTTTTCACATGTGCTGTTTTAACTTGGAAGAATTGTTTGAACTCTGGAGCAAGTTTCTGTCTAATTTAACATTAGAATCTTAAAACATTTGAAGTTGGTCATTCAAAGTAAAGGTATCACAGTATATTAGAGAGGTTGCAGCCAAAGTTTTCATCTCTAAAACGTGAATGTCAAACATTGAGCACTGCCATTTTGTAAGCCTAGAAGTTTGACAATGGTGTTTAGAACGTCAGTGTAATCATGTTCGACATTCCAAACACCATTGTCAAACTTCTAGGCTTACAAGATTGCAGTGCTTAACGTTTGACGTTCACGTTTTAGAGATGAAAACTTCAGCCACAGCCTCTCTATTGTTAATAAATATTTGTATTTGTTACAACTCTATAGTTTACTGCTAAAACTACATAAATGTAAACAAACAGTCATTTTGATTTTATTAAGCTTAATTTAAATAACTGGATGATTATAACATCTTTGTTTTGTTTTGAAAAACATTATAAATGGGCAATATTCAATGTTTTTCTGTAAATGTAACTGTAAAGAAAGATCCAAACCATGCAGACCTTGATCCAAATTATCCAGAAAAAACAGTTGTGCTTTAGAAATCCAAGAGAGTATATAGATGAAAAATGCCAATACAGTAGAGCATTGTTTATCTGAATCAATTGGGGACAGGGGTTGTTCAGATAACTTATTTTTCGGATAACCAATTATGTACGAAAAAATATATTAACCTATCCCATGTTGAAACTTTTCTCCATTGTGTCTCTCTTCGCATTGAATTTTTGTCTATGTTAAGCCTAATGTAAATTTTTTTAAATAATAATCGTGGCTATTGTATAGTTAAAAATTATTTCTTTATTTTGTACAAACAAAATAAATACATTGAAAAATATAAAAACAAAAAATTATATTTTGGAAGTTAATCTAGTATCAAAAACATTCGATTCAGCACAACACTGTCCGACTGGAACACTTTTGGTTAACTGATGTTTCGGTTGATCGGCTTTCGGATAAACAACACTCTACTGTAGTTATTATTAACAGCCAAATAACAAATAAGTGAAATATGTTAAAAACTAGCAAACCTCAATATGTAATCTCAAATATGTGCATTAAAAAGTCTATTATATCAAATTACATTTTTTGGTTTCTATACATATCAATGAACCATGTGCTGTTTTCAGTTTAGTTTAGTTTGATGGAATAAAGCAATGCAATACATTGGCAATCTGTCAGGGAAATACCCTCCTGGGAGGAATATGGGAAATTGGTCCTTATTTAGGTGTTAATTTGTGTTCTTGGTGTTTAGATGTTCATTTCGATTTTAAAACAAGATTTTTCTGCTTTTCTGATACATCAAACAAATGTTTCTGTATACCAATGTAGTCTGCCATGGTGACTAGCAAATGCAAGATGTGAAAAATCATATTCCACTCACATTTAGAACAGTAGTAGTAGTATTGATGCCTCATGGTTACAACAAAAATCTACAATATGGCTGTATCCACAATGAGGATATGAATTATCAAACTACTTTACCTCATTTATGTTGTTTTTATATTTAAAATTATTGAAAATAAGATAATTACAGTTTTTAAACTGAAGCGTTTTAAACTGAAGAATGTTACCACCAGCCTCAATATTTGCATCAACCATGGGTGTTCCCATTTTGTTTCACTAAAGAAATAATGGACCTATATGCCATTGGCAAAATATTGCAAACATCAGCAACACCATTTGCTAATGGTGTTATCAACAAATTCAAAAAGAACTTAGTGTTGCTAATGTTGTTGCATTGGAACATACAGAATTTGAAAGTATCAAATTCAAGCAAGTAAACCAACCAAAAACAACCAATCCAATACATTAGAATTTCCAAACAGTATGCTGGATTCTTATTGTTCTGATTATTCTGATCGTTACAGTAGCCATAATTTATCTTGATAAAAATCTGGCAGATCGTTAAAAATGTACGCTTTAATAAAAAAAAACACAAAGTTTTACTTAGAACATATTTGCTTTCTTTTTTAATCATGATGATACTACTGGTATATAATTAAATAAAAATAAGCAATTACCATTAAACCAAGAATTAATTTCCATTTAAACAAATTTTTTGTTCCGTTTTAAACGATCATCATTAGGTTTCGATGTAATGGAATATTTGCAAAAAAAACGTAAATTCCAAACTTTAAAAAGTCACACATCGTGAAGATACGCGCATGCTCAATGATGCAATTAAAAAAATTAGTCTTCCAGCTAGATTCCAGTTTTAAAATATTAAGTTTATATAAAATATATAAAAACAAACTTGATGAGTATCTATCAAATGTCAAAGTACGCCCTTCAGGTAGCTGCTAATGAGTCCATGTCTTTAAAATTAACCACTGTTCCTCTTTTAAACACTTTAAATATCTCCAGTTCAAGATATTTCAGGTTGGCCAGGTCCTCATACCATTGCAGTAATCAGGCATTGTCAAAGTTAACCCAGACATCCTCATTGACAGCAAAAGAAGTCAATGCAATAGTACCCTTCTGAATGGTGTATTTATGCTCCTTGATCCTTGTTTTTAGACTATGTGCAGTAGCACCAATATATTACTCTCTCAGTTCCCCCTTTCAGGTTGGTTCACCCTCTCAGGCACCTTTTGAGAAGTGGTCATTCAGCAACTTGGTCTCCATCCTACCAGTCTTCAACCATCACATTCTCCTATTCTCCTATATGCACATTATGTCAATGATATTCTTATCTTGTGGCAGCAAAAATCTTGTATTCAAAATTTCATGCATAAAATCAACACCAACCCCTAAAGGCCCTGTCCCCATTTGGAACAAGACCCAAGCAAGGAGTTCATTTCCTTGATCTTCAGCTTACATTTTCTAATGGATAAATCTCAACTGAAGTCTACAGAAAGTCTACATCCATGCTCCCCTTCAAGATGGCCAGCTTCAGAGCCCTAATTCATTGAGCTTTCACCCATTCACCTGTCATGACACTCAAAACAGTAATAAGTAATGCCAAAATACTGCCTAGTATGCCAGACAATATGGCTACTCTCTAAATACCATCAAAGGTCTAATTCATCATCATTCCTCCGTCACACCTAACAATCACTCCCATGACACCATATACAAAGCTGTTACATATGACAGAAGACTGTCTGCTTTCTACAAGGAAATTTCCAGAAATAATAAGTTTTGATTAGTTTTCAGAAGTCCCTCAGTTTTCACCTTCCTGTCCAATGCTAAAAATCATCCAGCCATGTGTATCCAACTAGGTATATATACTGTTATGGATCAGAGAGCCAACATCAACTCAGAATATGTGGGTGCTACATAGCTATCTTTAAACACCCGTTTCAAAGAAAATCGGAACTTCTATCATGAAAGGACTGGCCAACACTGCACTAGCAAACTTCACCTCTGACCTTGACAGAGATGTACATTTCAACCAAACATGCCTCCTACATAGCACCTCCCACAAATCTCTTTCTTGAATTACTGAAGCCAAATTGAATTGTCAGTTCTGGCAAACACCCTATATAATGTAATGTTAATTTTCTATTGCTTTAGTTGTAAAAAATTTCACATCTCAATGTTGTCATCCTTGAGTCAAACTAGTTGAACTTGGCAAGTTCTGACCAACCTAAGTTTAAGTTTCATGAATACTTTTGATGCATTGTTTGGTAAAATAGCTTTATTATAGCTGGATAAGCAAGCCAACGAAATCAGAGTTGCCAATTTAGAAAAGTTTTTGCTAAATCTAGCTTTCCTGTAGCATTGTCAACAGCTTAAAAGTTCTCTGCCTGGCAGAATTATTTTTTTTTCCCACACAGTGGGCAGAAGGACATTGCAGTAGCTGAAATTAATTTTAGTGATTTGTTTTTTAATTTACATTAAAGAATATCAATTTCCTCATAATTCATATTTCTATTTGGAGCAAAGTTCTTCATTTATGAAACCACTTCACATTTTGTCTTTGGAACTTTACTAATTCACAAAGTCTTTCACATTAATAAAGAGCTATTTGCTAATCACCTAAATTTTCCTATTCGTGTTTTTCATGAACTATAGAGGGTGCTGCATTTTTACAAAATGGTTACTTTACCTGGGTCGCTTGTAACTAGTAATGTAAATTAATTCTTTTGAAGACAAAGGTCCTTTCCAAAAAAATAGGAACCACCATTTATTAACTTTGTGTTCCAGACATTACATTTTTGGCGACTGACCTTTCTTTTTAGGCTACTGGCTGCCAAAAGTAATATGGAAAGGTCAGTCGCCAAAAGTGTAATGTCTGGAACACAAAGTTAATAAATGGTGGTTCCTATTTTTTTAGAAAGGACTTTGTCTTCAAAAGAATTAATCATAATTATCTCCATCGAATGAAAATTTATAAATAGTAATGTAAAATTAATTGTATATCACCATCTGATGTAATGATATATGCTGCTGGTAGCTGTTTATTGAGAAATTTTATAGGAGAACAATATTGCTAGCAGGACATGTCATTATGTGGTATCGAAACAAATGAGCGAGATCGCTCTATACATATTTGTGCCCTTTGTGTTAAAAGCATCAGCATTGACATTGTCTCATCAGGGCCAGATTTATAAGTAAAAAGCTATGTAAGTTGTTGCTTGGGGTCTCAAACATTTATACAAAAAAGAAAATTGAAGTGAAATTTTGTAATAAACATTTTTTTTACAAACCAACAAAATATACTTTACTTTTTATTTTGTGTAGTATTTCATTAATTTTTTTTCTAANAATGTAATGATATATGCTGCTTGTAGCTGTTTATCGAGAAATTTCATAGAAGATGAACAATTATTGCTAGCAGGATATGTCATTATGTGGTATGGAAACAAATGAACAAGATCGTTCTATACATATTTGTGCCCTTTGTGTTAGAAAAACATCAGCTTTGACATTGTCCCATCAGGGCCAGATTTACAAGTAAAACACTATGTAAGTTGTTGCTTAGGGCCTCAAGCATTTGTACAAAAAAGAAAATTGAAGTCAAATTATGTAATAAACATTTTTTTACAAACCAACAAAATATACTTTACTGTTTATTTTGTGTAGTATTTCATTAATTTTTTTTCTAAGAATTAACATAAGATCTTTTTAAAAATAATTGATAAAACCATTTAAAAAAAGATTTTTAATGGAATGAGTATAAAAATTTAATTAAATTCAATTATAAAACAGAAGACTAGTGAAATCTCACATCTTTTTCTTCCAATATTCGTATTAAATCAGAGTCATAGTTTGATTTAATTCTTTTCCTTTTATGATTGACTTCTAAAATTGTGAAGGGTTGGTAAGGTGCCTTACAGAGTTCAGCTTAGGGCTTTGAAATGCTTAAATCTGACCCTGTGTCCCACACAAAATTACTGGCATTTTAAACTTTGAGAAAATATGTTTTAAAATTGACAGTGTAACTTGTTCATGTAAAGCTGGATAATTGGGGAAACTGCCAATCCTTAACAGTCTNTTTACAAACCAACAAAATATACTTTACTTTTTATTTTGTGTAGTATTTCATTAATTTTTTTTCTAAGAATTAACATAAGATCTTTTTAAAAATAATTGATAAAACCATTTAAAAAAAGATTTTTAATGGAATGAGTATAAAAATTTAATTAAATTCAATTATAAAACAGAAGATTAGTGAAATCTCACATCTTTTTCTTCCAATATCTGTATTAAATCAGAGTCATAGTCTGATTTAATTCTTTTACAATTGACTTCTAAAATTGTAAGGGGTCTTACAGAGTTCAGCTTAGGGCTTTGAAATGCTTAAATCCGATCCAGTGTCCCACACAAAATTACTGGCATTTTAAACTTTATGAAAATATGTTTTAAAATTGACAGCATAACTTGTTCATGCAAAGCTGGACAACTAATCGGGAAACTGCCAATTCTTAACAGTCTAATTCACTCTTTCAGAATTTGGAAAAGCTCAAATATAACCGGCCAATTTCCGAATAATCATCTGTTTTTCGTGTGGGAATAGACAAAAACTTATATCAGGCTCCCATAAGGCTTTGAAATTGCAATTTGGAACACAACAGAAAGCTTTGCTTTTTCTATTGCTATTCATTTTTATTGCTGATAATACATAAGAATGAATCAAACGACCCAGATAGAATAGTTTTGTTTTTAAACACCAGAGGCGAGCATCCAGTGAAAAATGTGAATAGATTGTGTAATGCAGTGTTTCTCAACCTCTAACAAATGGCCACCCCCTTCAATAAAACCGTTACCTATTATCACTACCTTCACTTCAAAATTCCGATGCTGAGGACCAAGACTAACACTAAATTCGTACTGCATTGAATAGACTAGGACTAGTATAATGTTATTTGTTTAATTATTGTACGATACAATGAATAAAATATCTAATTATTCTTACTATAATGTTTTACTATATCACCCAGAAAATTGTTTTTCGCCCCCAAAATATAAATTGTTACTAATCGCCCCCTCAACATGAAAAAATGCCCACATGAGGGCGATATCGCCCCTGTTGAGAAACACTGGTGTAATGTATTATGCAAAATTTGACTTTTGAATAAATTCAGTATAGCATAGAGAGAATTTTGTGATATAGGCCTATCTAAATTCATGGCATTTATTTAAATCATTATTACAGCCTCATATATTGTTCTAATAATGATTCAAATAAATATAATAGTCTTAAATATACCACAGATGACTTGTATTTGTGTCTAAAATGAAAATTTTTCTATTTTTCATGTACCTCCATATGTAGAACTCTTCATAATTCGAACTGGCCATTTTGGTAACTTCAAATTCAAGACAAAGACAAACACGCGCACACACACATACATACATATATATATATATATATAATGCATATATCGTATTTACTCGCATATAGGACAAGGTGTGATTATAATTAAAGATCGAAATAAAGAAAATTAGATTTATTAATACAATTCTAATTTTATTTTGTTTAATCACGAATAAAATATCAAATGCATGTAAATGCACACATTGTCCCACAAAAATTACTGACATTTTAAACTTTAAGGAAGAGTCTTGTAAAATTGACAACATAATTTGTTCGTGTAAAGCCGGACAATCAGGAACCTTTTTGCCAATTCCTAAGTCAAATCCACCCTCCGCCAATTAAACTTATGAGTTTCTCCAAATTCTGATTTCCGAATAATCATTTGTTTCACCTCAGAATGGATTAAAACTTATACTGGGCTCTCGTTTGTTTGTTTGTTTGATTATGGCAACACAACACTTGGATGATCTGCCTAGGGGACTGCCTTCTGGGATCTTTTTAAGGGAAAGTGGCCCCTATTTAGGTGTTACAGACATGGAGAAAACCTAGAAAACTCCACTTGGTCAGCCTGTCTGAGTGAGGCGTAAACCCACAACCAAACTTCCAGTGTTCAGGGAACAAAGACCGCTTGGCCACTGGTGGGACCTCAGGCTCTAGTGTGATTTTGAAATTTCAATTCGGAGTTAAATTCAAAAGCTTGGTTTTTCCTATTGCTATTAATCTTTACTCCTGACAATACAAAACAACAATTCAAAACGACCCAGATAAAATACTTTTATTTTTAAACACTAAAGGGTGAGCATCCCTCTAGTGTGAATCATGTATTTGCAATTTTTGCAAATACATGATTCACAAAAATTACTTCAAAAACGCAAAGAATTCTTTACTCGTGCGTATAAGACAACCTAGGTTTTTGAAGCAGTGAAAAATGAATAAAAACCTCATCTTATATGTGAGTAAATATGGCATTCCTGCATAGTTGTCAGATTGGGCTACAAGTAGTGGATTGGGTTACTTTTTAAGTGCCTGCGCTACAAAAATTTCAAATTGGGCGACACGCTACTTTTTGGGCTAGTGATAATTATCTTCAGGCTACAAATCTTAAAAATACACTACTTTTTTATTTTCATATATAAAATCGCAAAACATTTATTGTATTATACAAAACTAATAAAGTTTTACTTAATTTCATTACATTTAATTGTATAAATAAAGTTGCAACATTTAACAAAGATAAAGATACTTTGCTTCTGTTTTCCATCTGTCGTTCGCTCCAGTAGACAATCCAAAAGCACAGAGGCGACCTTGCTTGTGAAATTGTGGATTGTCTACTACCAGCATTATCCTGTTGGAATTGCCAATTTTCTCTCTCCCAATAAGTGATCCAAAAGTTATTAAATTTTGATACAACATTTCTTGATACAAGGGAAACACATGGAGCCTTAAAACTGAAAACAAAAGCTGCAGTCGCTAAGTCTCTAAGTTCAAAAAATAAATCGCCTCGCCTGCGAATGACTTGCTTTGATTTAGAGAAAATTGATGCAGATACACCGAATGTCCATATACAGGGTGTATCAGAATGACGTTTTAAAAATTTGGGGGATTGTAAAGGATGAAATTTTGAACGTTTTGGTATAAGGAACCTATAATCGGAAATTTGAACTAAAGTGTCTACAGCGGTAGGAAGTGCTTGACCGCCCTTCACTTTGGTAGCTACCCTTCCATCCATTGACGTCATGTTATTGCTGCGGATGAAAGACTGTAAACACACAACTACAGTGGTCTAACTGAGCCTGTGTACAGGACGTTGTGTACTCAGTGCTTGTCGTTCTTCAGGTCACCCCTTGCATCCACTGGCGTTGTGATGTAAACACACAGCTAGTCAACGTGAGTCCCTTGTGTACGCAACACCTGTAGGAACAGTTCATAAGCTTACGGAGCGCATCTTTACAGCATTTAATACCATCAGAGGGGAGCGTGGCATCTTACGGAGAGTCGGACAAAACATGGTTCGTCGTTGCACATTATGTAACGAAGTTGGTGGTCGTCACACTGAACATTTACTCTAAAGTAGTGCAGCCACTGATTCGATGTACAGTTTGATTGTACTCTACTGTTTTGTCAATAAAACTTGTCATAAATACTGTATTCTGCTGTTTCATTCAGCATACCGACCTCATAGAACGTGCAAAGTGCAGTAGAAACTTTATACGTATCTCATTTCCGGCTGTAGGTTCCTTATATCAAAACGTTCAAAATTTCATCCTCTACAATCCCCAAATTTTTAAAACGTCATTCTGATACACCCTGTGTATGTATATACATATATTACAAACTTATTTCATTAGTAAAAGTGCATAGTTGCAAAATAATTCATTTTTATTGTTTGGGCTACAAACAGTTCGAATCCGCTACTTTTGGAGCACAACCACGCTACTTTTTAACCTTCAGATCTGGCAACGCTGCATTCCTGTATATAAATTTGGTGTGTGTGTGTGTGAATACCACATTTAACATGTTTGGACTGATCACATTATCAATGTTTTGTATATGTTGATATTATTAACTAAATCAATCGATTCTAATTAATAAGATAAAGTTTTAATCGCACAATTTTTATTTGGCAGTATTCTTAACATTTATGTAAATCATTTGTAAGTCAATAAATTACTATAAACAAACATCAAATAAATATTTACAAAAACAAAACAAAAAAATACATTTTATTTTTGCCATAATTTTTCCCCCAGTTTTACTGTTACAAGAAAAATTTATTTTAGGGAAATTAAAAAAAAAATTCAATTAGGAGTCTTCATCTCTCTCCATATTATTAACTTATGCTCAAAAATCATTATTACGATAGAATTAATTTAACTTCATTAATTATTAGTTATTTTAAATTATATAAAATAAAAATATTTTTCTAGTTAAAAATTCTTTTAAATAATTTGACGCCATATTTGGTCGAATAAAATGCCAAACAAAGGCACGGACTATCTATCAAGTTTGGCGTCTGTTGACGTTAACATTAATTTATACCGATACGGTAAGAATAATTCTACTTTAAATCGATTTTAATTCGATAAAAAAATAATAATAAACTTAAAAACTGACGTTCAAAGGTCGCTTACATTCTTCAATTTTTAAAACTGAAATCGAGAAATCAAGATGGCTACCGACAAGCGAGGGCACAGAATGACGACGATCGAGTAAAATCTATGTTCGTACCATCCCAAATTTCTCATATCCATTAATTTACGTCACATCGCTAATTTTAACTAGTTTAATAAGTATTTATTAAAAAACAGCGTTTTTCTATCTCAATCAACAGTCGCTGGAGCACTATAATGGCGGCGAAAAGACAAGCATGAGGTTGGAAAGTAATGTTAAGCCTGAATAACGTTTCCAGATAATTATAAATAAAAATTGAAGTTGAAAAAATTGTCATGGCAATGAAATGATCTAATTGTCATTTATAAATTATAAACAGATCGAGAACACTTAATACAGAAATAATGAATTCGTTTTACAACGATGTTGATACTACTCAACGTCACAATCTGTATAATAAAAAAAAAAGGAAAAACGTGCTTGCTTCTATACGAGCATTTTTAGGGGTAAAACATTAAAACACTATCTGTTGTTCTGATTTGAGAAAGCATATCGCCTTAATCTGATCCTTCCATAATATAACATAGCAGCCATCTTTAAATCTTTTAAGTATATAGATTTAAAATTTTCAATCATAAATTGGACGGTTTTTGTATGTGATCTTTTAAAACGCAAAGCGAAACATTAGTTAAAATTATCAAAATCCTCGAACCTCTCTCCATTTTATCCGATTCAAAAGTTATCCAAAAACCTTTCGACCGGAACCTCCTCCGTAATATGACAAATAACTTTTCCTAACTTTTTGATACGTGTTCAATCAACGACATTTCTTGTTTTGGAAACCATGGCGACAGGCCATGTGACTACCCGGCGTTTCACAACCTTCGACAATAAAGCTTTTATAAACATCAAAAATACAACGAATAATCCCTTACGACCAAAAAAATAGTAAATTTATTTACCTGATTAGGATTCCTTCCTCTTTTTTCCAATTCGATTCTCTTCTCCATTTTCTTTTCTAATAATATCACTCAAAACTGTTACCTGTTCCGAACTCGTAAAGACAAAATGCCAACAAGCGCGCTCAATCCAATACTTCTCTAGAGGGGTCTGAGCAATGGCGCTTTGACAGAGCGCGCGACGAATTTCGTGACGATCTGTGATGTCATCGTTCAAATAGACCAATAGCAGCACATTAAACCCAATTCCTGACTTTCGACTTTTTCTTTAATATTTTTTGATTTATTGAAATAACTGAATGCAATTTTTATGTATTAAATATTTAAAATTAATATAAGCATGTTGGTATATTTTCACCAATCCTTCAATTCTTAATAAATTCTTTTATCTTATCTGTAATTGAATTGTTTACTATAACAAATAAAATTTGCAAAAACAAAAAACAAAGTACATTAAATTCATATTTATCAAAACTTAATGATGTTAAATTAATGAATTTATTTTTATTTCCAATTTTTAATATCGATGAAAATCGTTATTATTCAAATATAAATTTGATAAGTAGATAACGTTTTGTTGTTATAAAAATTAATAAAATATAAATAGGCTATAATATACATAAAATTCTTATTCAGCCTTCGGTTATTTTAAATAAACATAAAACATTAAGAAAATTAAAATTCATCGTGAACAGACTTAATATATATATATTAATAGTCTAGTCATTATATATCAGGAAGAGTATGCAATTTTCTTTACTCGTCCAGCGACAATTACAAATATCAATGAATGCCAAATTAATTTCCATTAACAGTATTTATTTTTGAAATATGTATAAAATTAAATCAATTGAAATTAACTAAAACAATCATATTTTATCAAAGAGACAAATGAAAGGGAACCGAACAAGGTCGAATTTGGACATTCCTAATAGCTCACCAGAACTAATTCTATTCAATCACCTGACCAATAATTTCCTGAAGTAACAATTCTCTTATCATCTGTAGGATATTATTTATAAAATATAATAAGGAAAAAACAAATATAAGAATATCAGTGTGATAACCCACATAATGTCAAAATGAATTATTTCATATTTTATAAATCGATATTCAATTACAACGATAAGTTTACTATAAAACTTTCATATTTGTTGAACATAAGAATGATATTACACCTTCGATTCCATTCATGTCATACTCTTACGATAATACAGTGTATTTTAAAAATAAATAAATGAACTATATACAACTTGTTCGATTTTATCTTTGGTAAGAATGAATGAATTTAACTTTTAAATCGATCATGCTATTATTATAAACAGTTTCAAGATTATTATTTATTTGCAGAAAAAATTAATGTAATAATATTTATATACTATATACGTTCACAATTATTGACACGTTATTTCATTTTTTTACTTTTTATACTAAACTTAAAACATCGATAAATATCCTGAAAGTTTAAAGCCTATAAAAATTATATTTCGGAAATCTTAAGTATTGTAATGACACCAGAAAAATGATTTTATTTAACATATCATAAATGAAATGACGTTTTGTATTTCATTTACAATATATTTAACAGTTTAAAATTTTTATAACACATAATATTAACTGTGCAAATTAATAGCTATTTATGCAAAAATATATAATTTTTTATTACATCTAATTGCGTTTATGATTTTGCAAATAAAACTCTTTGGAATGAGGAAAAAATAGTAAAATAAGAAAAAATAAATAAATTTATAGTATGAAATAAATAAATAAAAATTTATCTTATAAATAAAGAATAAAAATATTCGATAAAAATATATGAATTAAAAAAAACAAAAAATCCAATTTAAATAAGAAATAATATTTAATGGGTTCGTTTAAAGATACTCTACAGAAGCGTATTTGTGCGCTATCCATCAGGTCCTGACAACGGTTGCTATAGTAACCGTTCATCTACACGACGGGGAAAATAAGGTCACGTGATCGATCCAGCGCCATATTTATTGCCAAATCACTATATTTCATTGCTAATCTGTTAACAGATAAGCGATATTTTCGTTTTAAATACAGAAGAATATTTGTTACCTTTCGTCTTTCGTCTTACTCGACAAATAAAATAATAGAAGTATAATATGAATAATATGAGTAATCCTATCGAGACGCAGTAGCAGTAACATCCGTCGAATGATGGCGGATGACTGGCCTAGTCGAAGATGTTGCATGTTGAGCTGCAATGTGTTTCTTGTGGCTTATCTCACTTCTCCATTAATTTATAGTTAATTTCACATATTTATTTGCAGTTCGATTCAAAATCAAATTATTTTAAATCATAATTATTATAGAAATAAGTATTCTTTTGCAATAAAAAGTAAAGTAATTTATTTTAAAAAAATATCTTTTACGAAACTAACTGATTTCTGATTTTGTATTTATTCCCAATTTCAACCATTGACTCGTGACGTCCTAGATTTTAATTATTTTTTTCATTTTATGGATGGTACTTTACGCATCAATTTCTTTTTCTACGAGAAACGAGATCTAATTTACACGAATATTCGAATCATAAGAAGGAATATGAAAGGATAAATGATGCAGTATTCATAAACCTTTCAAAAAAACAACATGGCGGCAACAACTGTTTTATAAATTTACAAATGAATTTATAATTAAGATAAATTTAATTAAAAAATGCATTCATATTACTTAATATACAATTATTAAAATATTACGCTTTGCATTTATTATTTCGTTTTATTTATTATTATTTATTCATTCAAATGAAATATTAAAAAATTAAGTAGAGAAAATTTTTCTACTTTAATAATCTGAAAATTAAAAAAAAAATTAATTGTCTTCCGTAAATATGTTATTAAACGTACTAAAAATTTCGTATAATTAAACCTTAAATATTATATTTTTGAAAGAAATATAGATTTCAAGTTGAAAAGTGATATTAAAATAGAAAAGCAAAAATTATTCCTTCACTTAAACTTGGCTACTCCAAAATTTATTTATTTATTAAAGAATAATTATAAATACGAAATCTTTAATCAATCTTACGATTATTATTCTGGTTAATTATAAATTTAAATACATTTTATTATTAATTATTATCCAAAATATTAATTTTAATAGCTGTAAAAAATATGAAAGTTACTTATTGATATACAAAATTCATCTCTTAAAATACACACAGGAAAATAAATGCAATAATGGCTTTTTATTAATGGCTAAAATTTATATGAAAATTACAAATAAAAATAATAATTAATTAAAATTAAAACCATATTTATTGTTGCTGATTTTTGGTAATACATCGGGAGTTTTAATTAAATACTGTAATATTAAAATATCTTACATTCTAACTGTATATTGTAAGCTATGATCTTTTTATCATGTTTTATAATATTCAGGTAGGCACTTGTATATACGTAAATTCATTTTATTTCATTGATTGATAATTGGAAACACATACAATTCAGTTATATTATGAACGAAAATGGAAAAATGTATTAGACAGTTTTTTAGAAGCTTCGATTCTCCGTAATTTTTACACTTTTGCTTACGATTTTACAGCGTTTTGGTTAAAATAGTCAGTTCGTATCTTATGACTTAATCAAATTTTTAATTATTATCCTTCAACAAAATGTTTTAAATTGAATATTAATCAAATAATTCCTATGGTTGCAGTATTTGGTAAGCTTTCTCGTATTAAAAGACTCGATGAATCCTAGACATTATTTCATTCGGAAACATATTTTAATTTTAACATTGTATGATTTTAACGTGTTCCAAATTTTTTGTCCGTACTGTTTATGAATGTAAATGATTACGCTTTAATTTTATATATAAACTTGTTAACATTGTACTGATCAGATCATTTTGATTATAAATTATAAATATGAAAGTTTTGCAAATTTATAGGCCCATTATATGATTTGAATAGTTAATTACGCATAGCAAAACTGCGTATGATTGTTCTTTCAACAGTTTTTACTTGTTTTATTTTATTCCTCATATTCCAATACAGTATAATAAATTTTCCAAAACATTTGATTGCTCGTTGTTGATTGTATTTTTTATTTATTATTATTTTTTTAAGTTTTAATACTGTATGCTTTGTGGTAACAATGCAATATAGGCCTACTATATTTATATTTTACAGAAATATATGTTAAAACATAAATTGTTTTTAAGAAAGAAACTCTTTAAGCAACTCGTCGTTAATGCACAAAAGAAAATACCATATATTATTACATTTTTTTCATGATTAAATCTAAAATATATTTNCCATGGAGATCAACTGTATATCGTAGGTACTCTACAGCAGTGTTTATAGACTTTTTCCTCATCGCGGACCAGTAAAATTATGCATGAGATTAAATAGACCAGTAATTATATGCGACTATGAATGATGCTTATTTATTACGCTTATATATGCTTATCTGTAAATTAATATTTAAATGTCACTCGTAATCAACTGCTCCAGCGTCAGTATGCATGGGCGCTTTGCCTGGTAAAGCGGCTTTAATACAGCTGAATAAGCAATCCAATGACAATTTCAAATGAAATAGGCTATGTCATTTGCTTGTCCAGCTGTATTAAAAACGCTTTACCAGGCAATATGCCCTATAACTTACTGTTTGTTCCATGAACGATGACAACAGTGCACGCGCAACCTTGGCGCACTGTCGTGATTCAGTAAACAAACACCGTCACTGCGAAGTGTCTTTGGCAATTTATTTTATTGGATTGTTTATGCATTCATTCTGTTTCTAACTAGCTTTTGTCACAATACGAGTTTTCTGTTTGGTGATTAGAGCAGAAAACTACTACTATTCTATTTTCTACATTTGGATTTGACAATAAAAACCCCTTTTATTGTCAATGCCAAATGTAGAAAATATAAATGCAAATAGTCAAAATTTCAATTTATAGAATTCTTCATACGAGCTCATTTTACATTCAGAACATACGATTACGTGGAAATAGTCTCGAATATTATATCGATAAGTTAGTATCAAGAGGAAATATTGCCTAAAAGTAATTACATATTATATTTTTAATATTCATTTATGTTAAATAAATGAATATAAATATTCATTTATATTTTTAAAACATAATATATATATATATATATATAGGGGAGATCGGGGCAACTTCGGCATGCGGGGCAAGTTTGTCAAGCGCTTTTTTTAAAAAACAAATTAAAAGGAGACTTTGGTTATAGGTTAGGCAGTTGAGTTTTATTGGTGGCTTGTTGAGTGTAGTGTTTTTATTGTTCTCCAACAAGCGTAGTTGAATTATCAAGCAAATTTTCATTTTCGTTCAATTCCATATAATATTTTTTTTCCATTTATATTGAATTGGCAGGTTTTGTTATAATTCCATGATAACGAAAGTTACTTTTCCTGTTAGAAGGATGTAACTTCAACTTATTCACGTGGCCAGATCGTGGCTTGGCATTCTGTTCTCAGGGTTGTACTTAATGTTTCGAAATCATGACTAGCGGGGTAAGATCGGCAACATAAAGCCACATTAGAAGCAAAGGATAAAAATCAAACAGATGATAAATGAAAACATGTTTGCATTTGTTATTCATGTATATATGTCTTTGAACTTGCATTTCGTTGTAATAATATTAAATGGGTGTTGGATTTGTATTTCTTTGTTTTAATAGTGAATTCCAACTTATACATTGTTAATAACATAATTTTATATACGTGCCTATCTTGCCCCATTACTGTTGCCCCTATACCAGGGGCAACTTTAATAAAAATAATTAAAATAATTACAACTTTACAAAAAGAGAGAAGTTGCCGATCTTGCCCCTATACCCGGGGCAACTTCGTCAATTTCTCTCTTCTTGTAAAGTTGTAATTATTTTAATTATTTTTATTTCCAAACTGATTTTAACCAGTTCTATAGTAAGGTAACATTCCAATAGACAATATGCAAAGCTTTTTTTTCAGTTTATAGCAGTATTTATTACACAAAATTTAAGTAAAGCTTAACATGCCGATCTTGCCCCGATCTCCCCTATATATATAACTTACAAAATAGTAAGCATTAACTTTTAAACGACTATAAATTCACCGTATTCAATATTTGTTGGGCAATTGAAGTATTGAAGAGTAAAAGAATACTGGAAGTATTCTATACTTCCATTATTCTTTTACGTTCTTTATTTTCACGTGATCACCATGCACGTGACATGACCCAGCTTATAACTATTTGGCATCATAAACTTATTAATTAACTAATTACGAAACAGAAAACTACTACAGTGGAAAAGGTTAGTTGGGAAAAGAATGCGTTAGTTACATACCGCTAAAAAATGTAAAAAAAGTCTGATAATGATAATTCTCTTTAATTCCACCATATCATGTATTCCAAATTCCAAAACATTTTCTGTCTTAAGCATTTTGGATTAGGGATATTCAATTTGTATATCAGGATTTTTTGCTTCTATTTTGGTTATTAAATTAAAATACTATATACTAGTTTCAAAATTAAAATCCAAAAATTATTTTGAAAAATAAATAGAAACTAAAAATACATTAGATTAATTAGAGCTTATTGAGGTTATAGAATATACTATATGTATAAGCCTACAGTATAAACACAATAACAAAGCGCTAAGAAATGTAATTAAATGTAAGCCGCCATTTTTATAAAACCGCCATGATATGAGTACATGGAATTCCAAACTCAAATATACATTTTTCTTTTATAAATAGGCCTATAGCTATATTTAAGGACATGCTTTACATGCAGAGGCGGATACACGAAGCTTCGGGGACTTAAGCCCTCCCATTAATACAAAAAATTAAAATTTATTTGTTCGTAGTTTAGGTTTTATTCGATTAAGGCAGCGCGACACATGGGCGATCTGCCGAGTGGAGAATGGTGTTCTATGTGAAACTGGCTCTTGTTTAGGTGTTATTGACGTGAAGAAAACCCGAAAAACTCTACATGGCCAGCCCGTTGGCGAACCCATGACCAAACTAACAGTGTTCAATAGTTTTATCCACTCGGCTGCTGGTAGACTTATTTGTTTGACTTTTAAAACATTGCTTCTAAAAACGTTTATGATAGTAAATATGATTTATTTGACCATCCGCAATGTAACCATCTTGTACACATTAATAAAAAGTAGGCTATTTATAATTATTCAAATATTTTTAATTTTTGTTTGTGTTAGCCCTGTGGGATTTTCTGAATCCGTCACTGCTTATATGAGAAAATTACATTCCCTTAAATTTCTTACAAAATAGCTCGTTTGAATTATCTGGAATCTAAAGCAATGGACTACCATGGAGATCAACTGTATATCGTAGGTACTCTACAGCAGTGTTTATAGACTTTTTCCTCATCGCGGACCAGTAAAATTATGCATGAGATTAAATAGACCAGTAATTATATGCGACTATGAATGATGCTTATTTATTACGCTTATATATGCTTATCTGTAAATTAATATTTAAATGTCCCTCGTAATCAACTGCTCCAGCGTCAGTATGATCAAATATTTTTCTGCTGGCCGGTGACATTTTTTTCACGAACTGGCATCGGTCTATGGATCTGCGGTTGAAAAACACTGCTCTAAAGGGACCTGCTGTAAAGACCTTCTATTACTCTTTCAGGCGGGTTTCTGTTGCACGTGACACAGAAAAACTATAAGAGCACGATACGAATATGCACGACGATTTACACAACTAAACAAAGTAAACGTATTTCTCAATGAAATGGAGATACAAAGATGCAACGAGAATATGAACGTGCCTCGTGCAGAACAACTCTAAGAAGAAACTGTGATAACAATTGGATCATTGAATACATTCCGTTTCGGCTGCGGTTATGAGAAACTATCAAAAACAGTCTTTATGGTGCTTGTTTACATTTTCCAAAGTAGTTGTACAAAAATTTTCTAGAAACTCGAGGAAAAAAGTTCCAATATGCCACGATTATTATGGATAATGTTCTATTCTATATCCATTCCATTCTATCCATTCATTATTGAGATACATAGTAAGTGTTCATTTCCATGTTCATTGCAATGTAGAATTTTTATCGCCATATAGTCTAGCTATACTCAATCCGATTGAAGAAATGTTTTCTACATCTTTTTAGCGCTCCAGAAGTTGTAATAATAAAATAGAACATAGATGCATTAACTGTAGACAATTTAGAAATAACGTTTGACATGACTGAAACTATGTTTTTTAACCATATAAAGCTTTATAAAAAGCTTCATTATTAAGTGCAGTTTCCAGAATGCACTTTCCAGAATGTTTATGAGACTGTATTTCACTAAATTAATAAAATTTAAGAAGGACCATAAATTTTGCTTATATTCAAAACAGAAAATTTGTAATAATCTAATACCGTACTTAATTTTTTTGTAAAAAATTTTGCCTCCACTATTATTAACCTATTTGAAATTTATATTTACAGTCAGAAATGTCTATTTTTTTTATATGAGAAGATATGCGCACAGGAAAATGTGTACATATTTTCTCATTACAAGTGTGAATAACTGTATTAATATTAATATTAACTATCAGATTTAACTATTTCATCAAATAATTCAAATATTTTTTGTTGTTATTGTTACGAAGAAATCAGTTCCCACTGTACTCAGCTGGAGACTGGGTCGGTTAAGCTTTTAAGTAATGTTCCAACTTTTTCGGCAGGGTTTTATTTTGTCCCTAATTCCCTAATCTCTTAATTATTTAACTACTTCTTAAGTAGAAATAAATCGAATCGGTTACTTTGTACTTGAATATTTGTAGCCTTGGGAAAAAGTGGAAAAAGAAATTTTTATGACAACGGATACATAAATCGTAAATTTAAGGAAAATAAATTCTCGAGGTTTTTCTGTACCCCGTGTATCTCTCTCATTCATTAAATTTAGTTGTAAATGATGCTACCAAAGTAACAGTTAATTTTTTAACATTGTACAAGAATGATACACGTTTTTTCTACATCCCCTTATAGATGGGACATCCGAAATCGTAATATCACTGGTTTAACATTGAAATCCGTAAGTAATATAAGATGGGAGAGCAGAATAAAAGCCAAAATAAATATATCAAATATTTTAATGGATTTTTTTAACTTTTGTCAACTATACAAAACTACCATAAAAACATACCAGTAAATTCTTATCGGTTGGGTTAAGTTATAAATCTACTCATGATTTACATAATCGGGCAAGGGCGGCCAAATATCTAGCAGGCAGGCGGCTAACAGCCCAGAACCGGTCCTGGATAGAATTGGAAGCGTTATGCGTGTGTAGCTTCCACCCAAGATCCTAGGCTTCTATCAGCTAAACCGGGTGAGGTTGGTGCTCTGTAAAGCGCATGCGCGAATCTGGCTGTTTGGAAGCTGACAATACAGCGGTTCCTCTCTGCTACTAATATTCGAATATACAATAACAATCTTTTCTTTTTTTTCACATGTAGTATAGAAATTTGTAATAAGTTACATAATG